>NC_141691.1:71847327-72129827 GCF_964263255.1 Lissotriton vulgaris
AACCAAGCCGCCAGGCTCCTCCTGAATATATCCAGGAGGCAATCCATCAGACCTGGCCTCAAGCAGCTACATTGGTTGCCAGTTGAGCAACGTGTGGCCTTCAAGGCTGGATGTATTCTGTTCAGGTCCTTGAATGACCCTGGCCCTTCATTTATCAGAGATCTATTTAAAAAATACTGCCCCTCGCGTCACCTTCGATCTACCTACAAATCTCTTCTAACTGTACCTTTATTCAAAAGGAAACGCCTCGGAGGCAGCTGTTTCGATCACCAAGCTGCTGTTCTTTGGAACTCTCTTCCTCTCCATATAAAACAGAACGATAACATCCTCAGCTTCAGACAATCCCTGAAAACCTGGCTGTTTTCTCAAGCTTACTACTGATAGCACTGCTCTATTCCTTGACTACCCTGCCTGGTTCCTCTTGCAGCGCCATGAAGCCTCCGGGCGTACGAGCGCTTAACAAATCCCAACTAACATTAACATTAACATTAACATTAACATACGTATGTCATACTGGTGTACCCAATCTAGGATATCTTGGCCATGTTCCGCTACATAAACTTTGCCCTGAATTTTCCTCTCAGAGAAAATATGTGCCATAAAATAACCCAAGATATCTATTGACTCGCCTTGATAGCTCCCAGAGGAAATGTATTTCGGGAGAAGCTGTTTGTTGTCCCACTTCTCATAGAAAAGGCACTTAGAGATAATGGTAAATTTTGATCCAGTATCAACCATCAAGCACACATCACATCCAACTATGAAAAATATAGCCTTAGGTCTATTTGTCCTTCTGTCATCATCGATAAAGACCTCTTCCGAATCAAAACTAAAATTCTGTCACCATCGAGGTCATCAGTATTTCCAGTCCCTTGCGTGGAAAATAAACCTCCCCGCAAGATTCTGAATGCGGGGAGGTCAGGTTTCTCATTCCTAATCGTCGCGTATGCTTGCGACCGCTCGTGATGAGAAACTACCAGCTAGCGTTGAGAAAGCTGCAGCTAGAGTACAAATCTACTCGAGCGGCAGAAAACGACCACTCGCACTGTGCATGATGCCGTTTGCAATGATTGCACAGTGCAGACAAGCATCCAGCACTGTGCAATCATTGCGAACAGCATTTTCCCTACCCCACTACGCAGTTCGCGTAGCTACGTGTATTGTGCGTAGTGCGAATTGCACTTTGCGTAGCTACGCGTAGCGCTACTACGCGAACTACGCCCAGGGTTAACCAGCATGAAAGCAGAGTCTGGATTGACTGTAGGGGAGTCTAGGAGCCTCAGCCTATACACTAGATATGGCCTCCAGGCCTGTGAACAGCACCGGTGTAAACCTCTAGATTAGGACACAACACTCCAAGGATGGCATCCAAAATAATACTCCAGATAAGAAATCCAAAAACAGACACAATGTTCAAAGTGTTGCTTCAGGAACTGGACACTGTTCTCCATATATGGCCTGCAGAACTGGATATAATGCTCATAGTATGGCCACGCCTGTTGATGCCTTCACAATACTCCAAGCAGGGCTCCTGAGCTGGTTCTGCACTCTGGTTAAGGCCTCTAGACCTTGACACAGCACTCTAGCTGTGGCTTGCGGAGCTGGTTCTGCACTCTGGGTGAGGCCCCTAGACCTTGACACGGCACTCTAGATGTGGCTTGTGGAGCTGGTTCCACACTCCAGATGAGGCCTCTTTGCCTTGACACGGCACTGTAGCTGTGGCATGCGGAGCTAGTTCCACACTCTAGATGAGGCCTCTAGACCCTGACAAAGCACTCTAGCTGTGCTTGCTGAGCTGGTTCTGTACTCCAGATGAGGCCTCTAGTACCTGATGTAGGAAGGTGGATACCTGACTATGGTTGCCCCCAAATTTTTGCCTGGTGTTTTGCTGGTTTTCCGACTTAGTTGACCTGGGACCCTGCTATTCAGGGCCCCAGGCCCACTGCTCTCTCTCTAAAATGGAGTCCATGTACCTTAGGTACATATCTAATTGGTACTGGGCCACCTTATCAGACCCTGTAACTCAGGGCATAGGTGTACCCAGGGCCTACCAGGGGCTGCAGCATGTATTATGCCACCCCTAGCTGGTCATCTAAATCTGACACAACTGGCTGCACGACAGCTGGGGCAAGGTGGTGTAATCACCCTTTGCTTTAGATATAGTATACCTATATCTAACCCTAAAATGGACACACAGATTCCTATCAGTCACTCCTATGGCAGGCCTTGACAATCCTGAAGGCAGAGTGCTTGGAATCGTGTGAGCTGGTGCTCTGGCATGAGCTGAGCCCGTTTGCAGCTTGCGGAACCAAGTCCTAATAGCTGTTCCATGATAACGCATACCATATACTCTTAAGTGCATTATAATCCTCGCGGTTATATGCTATCTTTGGTATCGCTTTATCAAAACATGTCGAGTAAGGTGTGATACGAATTAGAATACTAACCCCTCGCCAATTCTGGCGATGGGATTAGCATTCCACCCTTCTAGAGGGACACGACATGTATGTAACTTTGAACCCTGGCTAAAGTTAACTCAAACCTCAGCATCACAAAATGGATGCTGCCACCACAGACACAAGTCTGACCCCCTGCAGCTGGGAGTCCTTCCAGCGAGGGGAGCTTGGACAAAGGGTTTCCTGTCAGGGGCGGTGCTAGCACCATCCCAGACAGGGTTTTGTGTATCCTGGGTAGGCAGGGCTTTAGAGGAAGGTGACTGCAAGTGGCACCCCGGTGCTCACTATGCATCTGCCGGCTAGAACCAGTTCCAGAGGCACACCAGCTCCTGAGCTGGGGAAAGTCCGGCATGGGAGCGGGGTGTAACCACCCCCCTTCCTGGTCCCACCCATGGGCAGGACCTAGTCGCATGCCAGCCCCTTTTCCTAGTATAAAGATAGGAGCGGGCCCCCTTCCAAATTAGATCATCTTTGAATCAAGAAACTACTTTCTACGAAAAGAACTCTCGACTTCTTCTCAAGATTTCTCCCTTGTGGCTAAGGAGTAGTCACCTTGCACCCGCAGGCACCATCTAAGAACACTGCGGTTTGCTGCACGTCCTTCCTCAAGAATCCGACCGACCAGCACAACGAGACCTGGCTTCCCTGGCACCTCTGACCTCTACCTACCTCTACAGCTAAGCTGAGAACCGTAGGTGCGACGAGACCTCGAGGGACCGGCCATCATCAGAACTGCACAACTTCTATCTAGCACGACCGCCGAGGGATCCTCATGTGAGTCCTTTGGGGTCCGAGAAGCCCCAACCCTGAGCAGCTCCAGCACCGAAATCCAGCCCTCCAGCATCCACCAGATCTGCGTGGGGCCCTTCTGCTTTTTGCTGCTCACCGCGTTGTCTGGCTACTAGCCCGCTGGCTTGTGGCCTTCCCGACGATGACCGACGACAACAACACCGCTGGTCTGGTTGCTCCAGACTGGCCCTTGCTCCCTTCCAAAAGAGGAGCACCTCGGACTCTCCTGGTCCAATCCAGACGCCATTTTGAGTCCACCTCGTGGGCTTGAATTTGCCAAGACTTGTTGCCCCAATCCTGGGTCCAGCGACGTCGACAGCAGCAACCATCGTGGGACAGCTCGCACCTCCATCCTGGTGGCCGACAATGCCTCCTGGTCCATGAGACTGCAGAGCCCAGCGTTGCCCACTCACCTGGTCGAGGTGACTTCAGCCGGTGCCATCCTGGTGCCCATCTAATCACTGGCTAGTGATTCAGAACTTGGTCCCCTCTGCTTACAGGTGTCTTCCATCTTCGATCCAAGCTTGGATCCACCGAACAATCTTCACTGGACGCCTGCCAGCAACTTCTTCTTTCAGGCTCCATAGACTGCAACGAGGATTCCCGACGTCTTTCCAGACCTATGCAGCCGCAGCCCCTGGGCTAGGTAACTTCGGCATTTCGGTGCCCCAGCATAGCCTCACTATCCAAGGGTCCAGATCCTTTTTCGTTTCAGCTCTACATAGTCGGGTTCGCCCGAGAACACTAACTTTGTAAATTCTAGCATCCATAGACTTTGTCCCGCATCCCGCGTGAGAGTGCACACTCTGCACCCGAGTCCCCTAGGCCTCCTACTAGTAATCTGAAGGTTCAGTAACGTAGTCCTAGCGATTCCAAAGCCTATTAGTCCAGTACTTACCTGCTAGTAATTTTGCATTCCACTTTTATAGTATATGGTTTTCCGTGCCCCTCGGGCATTTGTGTAACTTGTGCAACTTAAAGTATTTTCGTAAGAGTTTTGTTGTGTGCTTAGTATCCTGTCCTCATAAAGAGTACAGGGCTGTTGTGATCTAAATAAATACGCTGTTTATTTTCATAACACTTGTGTGGTGTCCTTTCACTTGGTGTTCAAGGGGTATATGTGATGGTATAACAGCTGGCTTAACACGCCCTCTAGAGTTTAGCCCGAAGACTGCTCGTATCCATGCTACTAGGATAGCTGGTCTATAAGGTTGACTTACAACCAATCATCAATAAGGGTTGTTTGGACTGATACAAAGTGCTCACTAGAATAGTGAACATTATATACCAGGCCAACTTCTCACATTGGTGAGCAGCGGTTGGGATTTAAGCTTGCTGTTGTTTTACCACACGTATCCTAAGAATATCTTTGTGAAAGATCACATAAGTATTTAAGGTACATATAACTTAGCTTAGAATACTCTGAGTTCTACTGAACCAGCTGTTGTAGTTCAACAAGGCTTGGCACACCTTGACTACAACTCTTAGCAAGGGATCAGTAGGCAAACAAATAGTGTAGGTAGGTGCATCCCTTACACCACACTAGAAGCATGTCTAACCACGGAGAGTCTTCAGAGACCCCTCTTGTGGTTGTGGACCCTCCACAGGTCCCTTCCAAATATGGTGCTCTTAGCTTCCAGGAGATGAGACAAATCTGTACATCCAGGAAGCTAAAACAGGGTTCCAACCCTACCATTCCCTTTCTGATTGGTCTCTTAGAGACTTATGATGCCAGGAGAACTGCTAACCCAGATTCTTCTAATCCAGATGGGAATATGCCCCCCTTAGAGGGAACCACTGGTGACACTGACCGCCACCTCCAGGCAGCAGATGATGCTGAGGAGGAAGAGGAGGAGGAGGAAGAGTTATCAGAGGATGAGGCAGACAAGGGACAGGTAGAAGTCAGGAGACTCACCAGGTCCAACTTAAGTAGGCATGAGAATGGATTTGTGGGATCCCCAGGGCCACTCTCAGGCAGACTTAACATTGGAAGTGGACGAGTTAGGTCTCTGTCCAGAGGCTCTAACAGATCCATTCGAACCAATGGCTCTCAGACCTCTTCTCATAGAGGGATGTCATCCCCTAAGAGAAGGGAGCATGAAGCTAAGATGAGGGAAGCCAATCAGAGGATTGAAAGGGAAGAACTTGCCCTGGCCAAAGAGAGGCTTGCCTTTGCTAGAGAGCAGAAATTGTGTGGGGCAGACCCCACGGGTGGCAGCATTATCCCTAGAGATAAAGACAGGAGTTTAGACACTAGACACCTGAGTAAGATAGTGCCCCCCTTTAAACAAGGGGATGATATCCACAAATGGATGACTGCTTTAAGAGGGCCTGCACTGTACAGTGTGTCCCCCAGAGTCAGTGGGCAGCTATCTTGTGGCTCTCCTTTGAAGGCAAAGGTAGAGATAAGCTCCTCACTACTAGAGTTGAGGATGCTAACAATTACCAAGTCCTGAAGAATACACTGGTTGATGGGTTTGGTTTAACCACTGAACAGTACAGGTTGATGTTCAGAGACACCCAGAAAACTCAGTCTCAGGATTGGGCTGACTTTGTTGATTGTGCCACTAAGGCTTTTGAAGGCTGGCTACTGGGAAGTAAGGTTACTGATTTCAAATGATTGTACAATCTAATTATGAGAGAGCAAATCTTAAGTAATTGTCAGAACCAGTTATTACACCAGCACCTGGTAGACTCTGATCTGACCTCTCCACAAGAATTGGGTAAGAGGGCAGACAAATGGGTCAGAACCAGGGTCAGGCCTGAGAACGAGAGTGTTGACCAAAAGAAGGAATCAACCAAGCCTCAAGAGAAGGGTGGGAATAAATCTTCTGATCAAACCACAGGGCCCCAAAATTCCTCTGAAAAGGGTGGGTCCCAAACTTCTCCCAAAACCCAAAAGAAACCTTATTGTCATACCTGCAAACAGGTAGGCCATTATAAAAGTGACAGCAGTTGCCCAAAGGCCAACAACAATAAGGAGAACATACCCCCAGGTAATACTCCCAGACCTCCTGTTACCACTAGTGGTAATCCCCCAGGTGGTGGGAGTGCCCCCAAGAATGTAGTGGGCATTACCCTGGGAAACCAGGTGGACTATGGCCTAGCCAGGTCCCCTAACACCACTCTTGTCTGTGAGACTGGCATGGGGTTTGCCAACTTCACTACAGGTTCCCACATTTTGGGAAAGTATAGACAAGAGCCCTTTATCAATGGTCAGAAAGTTGAGGCATACAGAGACACAGGGACCAGCATCACCATGGTGATTGACCATCTGGTCCCCTCTGCTCAACTGACCCCTGGTTTCATTTATCAGGTGACAGACGTTCATGGAGTGAAAAGAAGGCATCCCATGGCAGTAGTCGAGCTCAGCTGGGGTAATGTCACAGGGCCCATGAGAGTGGCAGTGACAGACACCCTACCTGTAGATAGCTTACTGGGGAATGACCTGGAAATCTCAGCATGGGCTGAGGTGGAGCAAGAACCCCACTCCAGGATGATAGGCCTACCCAGAAAGGTTAGTGGGGCAGTAATAGCTACAGCCCCAGTCCAAGCACCATTCCTCTCTGAAAAGGTTGGAAGAGCAGTGGTAGCCACTGCCCAGGCTCAGACAGACTTTCCTAAACAGGATAGGAGGGCAGTGACAGTCACAGCCCAAACACAAACTGAGTGCCTTCCTGAAAAGGTTACAAAAAACAATTTGATGGGCAGAATGTAGATCAATGTCTTACATTCACCCCAGTACAAGGATCTGGGCCTAAATCCATCGTTTTTTGCACTCCACACCACCCTGGGTCAGATAATGGCTTTATGCAAATCAGCTCTGACCCTGTGCCCCATGGGAACAGTCCAGTCCGAACTACAACAGCCATATCTTTCCCAGACCGGAATCAAGCATCCGAGGACCGGACCGGTTTCGAGGTAACACCTCTCATCAGCCCGGCTAGCTTGACTCCAGTGGTGGGCCATATCTTTCCCAGACCGGAATCAAGCATCCGAGGACCGGACCGGTTTCGAGGTAACACCTCTCATCAGCCCGGCTAGCTTGACTCCAGGTTGGCAAGGCTGTAATGGTCTCAACCTCTACTCAACAGATAGTGGGGTTGTGAAGCCTGAAACAATGGATCACTCCACCCAAACTGAGAGCATTGAGGAGGAAGAAAAGTCTTCCCCTCCCAGACACTAGGTGAGAGCCAGCCTCCTCAGGGAACAGACTCTACCCCTGGTGAAGGAACTGCCCCAGAGGTAGTCAGGCCTAGCCTGGCAGAGCCCCTGATGGCAGTGGACCCGTCCCAGGTGGGACCCAGTCTGGAGCAGGTAGCCTGCACCTCTCTACCCTGCCTCAATCAGCCCAGGGCTGTAAAGGTCAGGGAGGCCAGTGGTGGACCCCAAAGGGCCCCCTATCCAAAAGAACTCCCCAATCAACAGATTAGGATCACTGAAGCTAGTAGACCTAGCCAAGTGAAAATAAAACAGACTCCTGAGGGATCCCCCTTAAAAGTAGTTAGGGACCTCCCACAGCTGGACACTGTTGGGCACAGCCAAACCTGGAGCCTAAAAACCCCAAACCTGACCTGTCCCTCCAGTAAGCCAAACAGAGGGACTCAGCCTCCAGCTTTAGGTAGCCAGAGGTTGACCCTGAGAGCTCATAGCAACTCAGTACTGGAAAGAAAGGCACATATGGTGGATAGTGATTGGAGGAAGTTGAGCCCAACAGTAGTGGAGTCTCACTTCAGTACTCCATTCCCACACCAGCCTTTTACTTTGCCAAAGCACACCACAGGTAGTGATTCCCTATGGTGGAGACCCTCAGATACCCTTAGGGTGAGGGGTTGCTTAGTGGACCATGATATAGGGGGTAACCATGCCAGTGCAGGTACCACCTCATATGGCCACTCAGGCAATATAGGCTTACCTGGTCATGGATAGCCTTATCTCCTTTCGTTTGGGGGGGGGGGGTTGTGTAGGAAGGTGGATACCTGACTATGGTTGCCCCCAACTTTTTGCCTGGTGTTTTGCTGGTTTTCCGACTTAGTTGACCTGGGACCCTGCTATTCAGGGCCCCAGGCCCACTGCTCTCTCTCTAAAATGGAGTCCATGTACCTTAGGTACATATCTAATTGGTACTGGGCCACCTTATCAGACCCTGTAACTCAGGGCATAGGTGTACCCAGGGCCTACCAGGGGCTGCAGCATGTATTATGCCACCCCTGGCTGGTCATCTAAATCTTACACAACTGGCTGCACGACAGCTGGGGCAAGGTGGTGTAATCACCCTTTGCTTTAGATATAGTATACCTATATCTAACCCTAAAATGGACACACAGATTCCTATCAGTCACTCCTATGGCAGGCCTTGACAATCCTGAAGGCAGAGTGCTTGGAATCGTGTGAGATGGTGCTCTGGCATGAGCTGAGCCCGTTTGCAGCTTGCGGAACAAAGTCCTAATAGCTGTTCCATGATAACGCATACCATATACTCTTAAGTGCATTATAATCCTCGCGGTTATATGCTATCTTTGGTATCGCTTTATCAAAACATGTCGAGTAAGGTGTCATACGAATTGGAATACTAACCCCTCGCCAATTCTGGCGACGGGGTTAGCATTCCACCCTTCTAGAGGGACACGACATGTATGTAACTGTGAACCCCGGTTAAAGTTAACTCAAGCCTCAGCATCACAAAATGGATGCTGCCACCACAGACACAAGTCTGACCCCCTGCAGCTGGGAGTCCTTCCAGCGAGGGGAGCTTGGACAAAGGGGCGGTGCTAGCACCATCCCAGACAGGGTTTTGTGTATCCTGGGTAGGCAGGGCTTTAGAGGAAGGTGACTGCAAGTGGCACCCCGGTGCTCACTATGCATCTGCCGGCTAGATACAGTTCCAGGGGCACACCAGCCCCTGAGCTGGGGAAAGTCCGGCATGGGAGCGGGGTGTACCCACCCCCCTTCCTGGTCCCACCCATGGGCAGGACCTAGTCGCGTGCCAGCCCCTTTTCCTAGTATAAAGATAGGAGCGGGCCCCCTTCCAAATTAGATCATCTTTGAATCAAGAAACTACTTTCTACGAAAGGAACTCTCGACTTCTTCTCAAGATTTCTCCATTGGGGCTAAGGAGTAGTCACCCTGCACCCGCGGGCACCATCTAAGAACACTGCGGTTTGCTGCATGTCCTTCCTCCGGAATCCGACCGACCAGCACGACGAGACCCAGCTTCCCTGGCACCTCTGACCTCTACCTACCTCTACAGGTAAGCTGAGAACCGTAGGTGCGACGAGACCTCGAGGGACCGACCATCAACAGAACTGCACGACTTCTATCCAGTACGACCGCCGAGGGATCCTCGTGTGAGTGCTTTGGGGTCCGAGAAGCCCCAACCCTGAGCAGCTCCAGCACCGAAGTCCAGCCCTCCAGCATCCACCAGATCTGCGTGGGGCCCTTCTGCTTTTTGCTGCTCACCGCGTTGTCTGGCTACTAGCCCGCTGGCTTGTGGCCTTCCCGACGATGACCGACGACAACAACACTGCTGGTCTGGTTGCTCCAGACTGGCCCTTGCTCCCTTCCAAAATAGGAGCACCCCGGACCCTCCTGGTCTACTCCAGACGCCATATTGAGTCCACCGCGTGGGCTTGAATTTGCCAAGACTTGTTGCCCCAATCCTGGGTCCAGCAACGTCGACAGCAGCAACCATCGTGGGAAAGCTTGCACCTCCATCCTGGTCGCCGACAACGCCTCCTGGTCCGTGAGACTGCAGAGCCCATCGTTGCCCACTCACCTGGTCGAGGTGACTTCAGCCGGTGCCATCCTGGTGCCCATCTAATCACTGGCTAGTGATTCAGAACTTGGTCCCCTCTGCTTACAGGTGTCTTCCATCTTCGATCCAGGCTTGGATCCACCGAACAATCTTCACTGGTCGCCTGCCAGCAACTTCTTCTTTCAGGCTCCATAGACTGCAACAAGGATTCCCAACGTCTTTCCAGACCTATGCAGCCGCAGCCCCTGGGCTAGGTAACTTTGGCATTTTGGTGCCCCAGCATAGCCTCACTATCCAAGGGTCCAGATGCTTTTTCGTTTCAGCTCTAGCTAGTCGGGTTCGCCCGAGAACACTAACTTTGTAAATTCTAGCATCCATAGACTTTGTCCCGCATCCCGCGTGAGAGTGCACACTCTGCACCCGAGTCCCCTAGGCCTCCTACTAGTAATCTGGAGGTTCAGTAACGTAGTCCTAGTGATTCCAAAGGCTATTAGTGCAGTACTTACCTGCTAGTAATTTCGCATTCCACTTTTGTAGTATATGGTTTTCCGTGCCCCTCGGGCATTTGTGTAACTTGTGCAACTTAAAGTATTTTCGTAAGAGTTTTGTTGTGTGCTTAGTACCCTGTCCTCATAAAGAGTACAGGGCTGTTGTGATCTAAATAAATACACTGTTTATTTTCATAACACTTGTGTGGTGTCCTTTCACTTGGTGTCCAAGGGGTATATGTGATGGTATAACAGCTGGCTTAACACGCCCTCTAGAGTTTAGCCCGAAGACTGCTCGTATCCATGCTACTAGGATAGCTGGTCTGTAAGGTTGACTTACAACCAATCGTCAATAAGGGTTGTTTGGACTGATACAAAGTGCTCACTAGAATAGTGAACATTATATACCAGGCCAACTTCTCACACCTGACACAGCACTCTAGCTGTGGCTTGCGGACCTGGTTCCACACTCCAGATGAGGCCTCTAGACACTGACACAGCACTCTAGCTGTCCAGTCATGAGCTGGTTCCGCTATCCAGATGAGGCCTCTAGACCCTGACAAGGCACTCTAGCTCTGGCTTGTGGAGCTGGTTCCACACTCCAGATGATGCCTCTAGACCCAGACATTGTACTCTAGTTGTGGTTTCATGAGTTGGTTCTGCACTCCAGATGAGGCCTCTAGGCCCAGACCTGGCACTCTAGCTGTGGCTTCTGGTGCTGTTCCTGCAATCCAGGTGCTATACCTAGACCATGACCAGGCACTCTAGCTGTCTCTTTCAGAGCTGGTTCCAAACTCCAGCTGATGCCTCTAGGCCCTGACACAGCACTCTAGTTGTGGCTTCTAGAGCTGGTTCCAAACTCCAGCTGATGCCTCTAGGCCCTGACACAGCACTCTAGTTGTGACTTGCAGATCAAGAAAATAGTCAGGAGAAAAATGCTCTGCTATTGACATCACTCCAAATGCCGCCTCCAGAACTCCATGACATGTTCCAGATGTTTCTTCAGATCAGGTTCAGTACTGCAGATGCGGTCTCTAGAACCCAAAGCAACACTCTCGCGCAGCTTACAGATGATGCCTGAATGATGTTTTAATTCTCAGAACAGGACTCAATACATACGCCAAAAGTGGCCTTCACGTAATCTCAAAACAATCAAGGTTTTGCCTCAAGCACTACACACATTGGTCCAAATGATGTCATCAGAGTAGGACACAATAGCCCAAGAATAAACTTCAGAACACCAGGTGTGCCCTCCAGAAATTAATGCAGTTTGTCTCTGAAGGTGTCGCACTGGTGATGTCGAGGGCATCCTTTATTTTGTTGCTATTTTAGCTCTGGTACAACCACCAACCATTTTTCCCTCTGGTCGCTCTGGCCAGGTAGGTGAACCACCTTGAGGTCATCACATGTGGTGAGCCCAGGAGCTTCTCTCTGGTCCCACTGGACAGGTAGATGACCCACCTTGAGGTCATTGCTTGTGGTGAGCCCCGGAGCTTCCCTCTGGTCGCTCTGGCCAGGTAGGTGACCCACCTTGAGGTCATAGCATGTGGTGAGCCCCGCAGCTTCCCTCTGGTCGCTCTGACCAGGAAGGTGACCCACCTTGAGGTCATGGCATGTGGTGAGCCCAGGAGCTTCCCTCTGGTCGCTCTGGCCAGGTAGGTGACCTACCTTGAGGTCATGGCATGTGGTGAGCCCAGGAGCTTCCCTCTAGTCCCTATGGTCGCTCTGGCCAGGTAGGTGACCGACCTTGAGGTCATGGCATGTGGTGAGCCCAGGAGCATCCCTCTAGTTCCTTTGGTTGCTCTGGCCAGGTAGGTGACCTACCTTGAGGTCATCACATGTGGTGAGCCAGGAGCTTCACTCTAGTCCCTCTGGTCGCTCTGGCCAGGTAGGTGACCGACCTTGAGGTTATGGCATGTGGTGAGCCCAGGGGCTTCCCTCTAGTTCCTTTGGTCGCTCTGGCCAGGTAGGTGACTTACCTTGAGGTCATCACATGTGGTGAGCCCAGGAGATTCTCACTGGTCCCTCTGGCCAGGTAGATGACCCACCTTGAAGTCATGGCATGTGGTGAACCCAGGAGCTTCCCTCTGGTCTCTCTGGTCACTCTAGCCAGGTAGGTGACCCACCTTGAGGTCATGGCATGTGGTGAACCCAGGAGCTTCCCTTTGGTCGCTCCGGCCAGTTAGGAGATCAACCTTGAAGTCATGGCATGTGGTGAGCCCAGCAGCTTTCCTCTGGTCGCTCTGGTCCCTCTGGCCGCTCTGTCCAGGTAGGTGACCCACCTTAAGGTCCTGGCATGTGGTGAGCCCAGAAGCTTCCCTCTGGTCCCTTTGCTCGCCCTGGCCTCCGGTTGCAGCTCATGTACCACAGCGAAGTATCGATGAAGAGAGCGAGCCCCCTTCCCTGAGTTGTTACCAGGTGTAGGCGGGCCTACTTATCCATCGGTTTGGATAAAGTTCCAGTAGTACCAAGTTTAAACAATTGGATTACTGGTTTGATATCACTGGATGTATTATTACTATTTTTGATTTGTCACATATGCAGCAGCATTATATATTTCTTATCATCCTGATGAATTCCTGGACACATTTATAAGGCCAGATAGAAGAAACATGTCAACTGACCTTACCAACTTAGCAGTCTAATTCACACTGTTTTGCACTGCTTTTCAATCCCGACAGTTTGGAAAAGCCAATAAATAATTTTTGTCCCAAATAGGTAGTTGTATAATCACTCTTATTGTCTGTTGTGATGTATCTCTCATGTAAGTGTACCTTTAAAGTATCAATGAGGTATTGGGCTTTGGAATGTATGTCTCCAGGCAAGAGGATCATGTGTGTCACCTTAATTTCTTGACTCTCCTGGTGATCCTCCGGTTCGGTGGGACGTCTGGTATGATGCTTTTCAAATGTACTTGGGTGCCATTGATGCTTTGCGCTTCAGCGCAGAGAGAAAGAAATGCCTTCTACTTCATTCACTAGGGTTTGAGGGAAGATCTACATATAAACATTTACCACCTCTTTCCGAAGAACAACTCAACGGAATTGATGAATATGGGGAAACTATTATCAAGTTAAAAACTAGCTTTGATAAGCAACCCAATGTAATGGTTTTAAGACATACATTTTTTAAGAGGAAATAAACTGAAGGAGAAGATGTCGATACATACATTTCTGTTTTGCGCAGATTAGCTGCTGATTGTAAGTTTGAAAATGTTACTGAGCAACTCATTAGAGACCTTTTTACTTGCCAGTGCAAAGACAAAAGCATAAGTCAAAAATTGTTGAGATTGAGTAATCCATCTCTAGACGAAATTATTAAGATAGCCAAAAGTATTGAAATATCTATTGTTTCATTGAAGGAACTGGAAGATAAACCCATAGATGCTGTCAATGTTGTTAATACTAATAATCCTGCATAGTCATGTGTCAAACCAGTTCAATCAGTCAATCAACCCTCTAAACAAATGTCTGTTATGAGTAGTTTTTCCAAGTCTAATGGTAATAATATGTATATTAGGTGTGGTAACCCTCTACACATAAAAGGTTCACGATGTCCTGCAAGCAATGTCATGTGCAATTATTGGAAAAAGATGGAACATTTTGCCAAAACCTGTCTAAAAAAACCGAATTTGAACAAACCTACTTGAACAAAACCGAATTTGAACAAACCTACTTTTTGCACGGTTGAATCCGATGGTGATTCTCATCCAGAGGTCGTTTCTGTTGTCAGGAACTTAGATGATGTCAACTCATCTAAAAGTTATTCTGATGAAGGTGTTGTTGTGGGTGATCCTTCATCGTGCATTGATCCAATTGTAGTTTTTAATATTGGGGATCGCAAGGTGAAGTTATTAGTTGACTCTGGAGCAAAAATCACTATGATTACTCAAGAATTGTTTAATCAGACTTGGCGTGGTTCTCGAGCACTTTCTCCTCCGGATCATTCTCCCGTTTCGTATGAGGGACGGAAGATAGATTCAATGGGGTTCTTTGAAGAAGAGCTGGCATTTAAGGGCAGGAGAATAAAAGGAAAGATATATGTTGCGGTAAAAGAGCTGAGCATATAGGGGTGGTTCCACCAGGGCCTTTTTGGCATGATATTGAAACCTGGAGCCAAGGAGCAAATGTTAGTTGTTAACTGAGAAGATGTGAGTACTACATGGAAAAACAAGTTTCCTGAAGTTTTTAGCAAAAACCTGGGAAAAATCAAAGGTTTCAGACATAAAATTATCGTCAAAAATGGAGCTCAACCCATTAAGCACAAACTTAGAGGGGTACCGTTCAGTGTGAGGGAGGATCTAGAAAAAGAATTAAAGGGTTTATATGATGGAGGAATTATTGAACCTACTGATTCCTCATTGTGGCTTTCTCCCTTAGTCGTAGCCAGAAAAAGGGGAGGTCATCTTCGGGTCTGTGTTGACTTGAGATCTCTAAATAAAGAAATATGGGTAGACTTGCACCCCTACCAAAAATTAACGACCTATTTTCTTTCACCAAGTAAGCACGGTATGTCTCAAAATTAGACCTAGCCAGTGCATACCATCAGGTGGAATTTGACCCTGAATCACGTCATCTGACTGCATTTGAATCGCCTCTGGGAACATTTTGCTACTGTCGCATTGCTTTTGGGCTTGGTTCAGCGACATCTGTTTTTCATAGGATAATGGACAATATACTCAAGGGTGTTGGGGATGTCCTAGTGTTTCAGGACGATGCACTTATTTTTGGTAATGATATTGCATCTCATAATAATCTCTTAGAGAAAGTGTTAACATTGTTCAAAAAACGTGGTGTAGTGTTAAAGGAAGAAAAATGCAAATTTCTGTGTTCAAAAGTTGAATACTTGGGGCATGTTATATCTCATGATGGAATCAGTCCTCGGCCAGGTTTACTTCAAGCAATTTTGGATTCCCCTGAACCAGTGGACAAAGCTGGGGTCAAGTCACTATTAGGATTATGTGAGTACTACTCACAGTTTATTCGTAATTGTGCGTCCATGGCACGTCCCATAAGTAATTTACTCAAGAAGGGAGTCAAGTTCGAATGGGGAGAGGAGTGTGTTGTTGCTTTTAGGTTGGTTAAGTCAGCCTTGAAAGATGGACCAATTTTTAAACCTTTTGACCCTTGTTCATTTTGCTGCGTCACAGTGGACGCGAGTCAGGCAGGTATTGGTGTCACTTTAACCCAATGGGACAAGAATTGTAAGAATACGGTATGTTTGCATCTAGAGTGTTAAGGACTCCTGAGCTCCAGTACTCAGTCATTGAGAAAGAGTTGTTAGCTTGTTCCTGGGCGATTGAAAAGTTCAGACCTTACATCAGGGCAAGTGGTTTTTACTCTTAGCGGATTATAAGCCACTTGTAAACATTTTTTGGGGAAGTGTGAGTAAGTGCTGTTCTCCGAAAATTATGTGTATGGTGACAAAACTTTTACAGTACCAGTTCAGAGTGGAACACATTTCTGGTGGGAAAAATGGATGGGCAGATTTTCTTTCGCGTTTCCCTATCAAGGTAAATGAACATGATGATGTCAATTTAGATGATTTTTCTAATGAGGACTGTGATGACTGTCTAGTTGCTGTTTTAGACCTTCCTAATCTTGATCTGGGTTCCGAAACTGATTGGGCCCAGGAATTGGAATCCAACTGTGTGATTCGTGAAGTCTTTACTTATGTCAAAAACGGGTGGCCAAGAGAAAAAACTCTTCCTGCCTCTCTCCGGCCTTTCTGGAAGATTGAGGATGAACTATCCATAGAAGATGGTTTGCTACTGAGGGGGGACAAGTTTGTACCTCCTGGTGTCTTCAGAAAAACTATTGTTGATAGGGCTCATGAAGGCCATCTTGGCTCTACTCTCACCAAGCGGCGCATCAGGCACACATATTGGTGGCCAAGTATGGATGCCGAAATTGATCTGGTGGTTGCTAATTGTTGTGTCTGTGGTGCAGCTGACAAAAGTTTGAAAGTTTCTGTTCCTCCTTTGATCCCCATTGAATATCCCAAAGGTCTCTGGATGAAACTGGGTATTGATGTCATGGGACCGTACAAAGTTCTTCCTGGGGGTTTAAGGTTCATCTTGGTCCTTATGGATTATGCATCAAAATAGCCAAAGGTGAAAATGGTGAAGGAGGCTAACACGAAAACTCTTGTTGAGTTTCTCAAAGATGTGTGGTTGAGAGAGGGTGTTCCTGAGACTCTGGTCTCGGACAACGGAAAACAATTTATCAGTATGGAATTTTAGACTTTTCTTGTTCAGTCAAGTGTCAAACACAACAAGAGCTCCCTCTATCACCCACAAACTATTGGTTTAGTTGAGCGGATGAATCGGTTGGTCGGGGAGTGTATTAAGTGGGCCAGAGCAAGTGGTCATGATATTCACAAGGCTCTTAATACAATGGTGTTGTTTTATAGAACTACGCCACACTCTTCAACGAAGGTTTCGCTTTTGAGCTTTTGCAGGGAAGTAAGCCCAAGACCAGTTTTAGACCTGCCTGAATGAGCAAGTGGGTTAGGGCTGAATCTGATGTTGCTCAGCTGATGCCCTTAGCGAGTGAAAACATATCCCTTGCTCAAGCTAAACAGAAGCAATGGTTTGATTCACGCAAATGTGCTAAAGTGGTCCCGCTTAACGTGTGAGACTTGATCAAAATTAGAACTGCTGTTCATACAAAAAAAGGAGACAGCAAATTCAGTTCACCAATCAAAGTTATAAAATTCTTGGAAATGCTGTAAAAGTTGATGGTGGTCATTGGTGGAACCTTAACAGGTTAGTGAAGGTTCAGGAAAAACATGCATCTCCAAGTTTAGCAGAAGTTGGTCCTTTTGGTTGCGACCAAACAAGTTACAGGAAAAGTTCTAGAAACATTGTTAGACCTGCCAGGTACAGGTCGTCGTTTTTTTTAATTGTATTTGTTGTTTTTTCTCTTTTATTTTTGGGGGGTTTTTTTGAGGAGAAGAAGATATGTTGTGATGTATCTCTCATGTAAATGTAAAATTATCTCTCATGTAAGTGTACCTTTAAACATTCTCTTAGTTCAATGAGGTATTGGGCTTTGGAATGTATGTCTCCTGGCAACAGGATCTTGTGTATCATTCTTCCGGGAGCTGTTGCCAGAGCTGGTCCTTCTGTCTCTGTTACCCATGTAGCCAATAAACTAACCAGCTTATAACTTCCTGCATGTGCTTGGTTACTACATTGTCACAATCACATTTAGCGCTGCAACCTCACAACGCCTAGCATCTACATATGGGATCTTAGCATCCTCAACATCTTAGGACACTCAAGAAAACATCCCAGAACTCCAACCTCACAGTGAGGGAGTTGTAGCACTCGGTGAGACTAGGTTTTCTCACTGGGATGAGAAGCCCATATGATAAAGCATGCCACCTATGGTGGGTGAGGGCATTTGTCTTAGAAGAGATTGCTCCCGAGTGGAGCTTTATTGAGAGACACACTTTCACCTCACTTTATGATAGACCTGGGAAGTATTGTGCTGTGAAAGGTAGGGACCCACCTTGAGGTTATGGCATGTGACGGGTCCAGGAGCTTCTCTATGGTCCCTCGGGTCACCCTGGCCAGGTAGGTGACCCACCTTGAGGTCATCACATCTGGTGAGCCCAGGAGCTTCTCTCTTGTTCCTCAGGTCACCCTGGGCACGTAGGTGACCCACCTTGAGGTCATGGCATGTGGTGAGCGCAGGGGCTTCCCCCGGTCAACCTGGCCAGGTAGGTGTCCCACCTTGATGGCATCACATTTGGTGAACCCAGGAGCTTCCCTCTGCTCCTGTTATGAATCTGGCACTTCAAGTCAAGTCAAAAATACTTTTATTGATTCTTTAAAAGTCGTAAAAGGATGACAAACCATCACAAAACACAGAAAATTAAATGAACTTATATATATTTTTTTTAAAACATAGAAGAGAAGAAAATACCTTGGTGTCATTACTACAGTTAAAAGGCTAACAAGTAGTGCAGTATATTTATGAAAAGTAAGCTGGCAGGTTGTTTAGTGGCTGCTTAGCTTAATTCAATTTTTCCAGTTCCTTTGCTGCTATTTTCCAGAATTTTATGGCATTACAGGAGAGGGGAATAGATAGCCCTCCGAGACACCTAATGACTGCAGTTCTACATGTTCTTATCTGTTCATTCTTTAAAATCTCCCGAAGAATGGATTTACGGGTTTTCAGTAAAAAGGGACATATACATAGTAAATGTAGTAGTGACTCCTCACCTTGACAACACAGGCGGCATTCCTTAGAAGGCAATATAAATTTCCATTTAGGGTCAAATCCTTTGAGTGGAATGATCCCATTCGTAGCAACATAAGTTAATGCTTTTTGTGGTAGGAAAAGTGTTCGGTCAAATACTGTTGCGGTTTTAGCCTCTGGTAGACCTGTATCACTGCCCAGGCATGATTTTTTTTGCAAAAATCATTTTATCGGTTAACAAATAGATCCGCTTGGTTATGGCGTTCACCACGCTGTTGACTCCAGAATACGTTACTGGTGTAGACCAGGCCACCTCTAGCTGTAACGCCGACAAAGATTCCTTCAGGATTGTCGTGGTCGAGTTAGCTTGTCTTCCTTGATTTTCAATCTCAACCCAACAGCGGTGAGCTAAAGTATGATCTTCTGCTGCCCTCACCCTCCAATAGAACTTTACTAGGGCGCCTTGTCTGGCCATAATCTGTTTTTTTAGTCCAAATTCTAAACGCATTTGTTCTTGTGAGGTATGTAACAGTCTTTTGAAGAATATGGATTGTGCTGTATTTAGTATTGTGGCATCTTTGGTATTCAGGATTTCAGAGCCATACGAGATGGAGGGTAGCAATTTTGCGGCGATCACTTTTAACAGATGAGCAATTTTGCGGCGATCACTTTTAACAGATGAGCGGTAGAGCAGCCTATAAGCTTTTTCTTCAGAGTTTTGAAGGCAAATAACAGTTGCTTTGCTTTTATGCGTCCTTGCTCCATCTGTTGCTTCAAGGTAAGTTTGCAATCTAGCAGAAAGCCTAGACATTTATAGAAATCTACACAGGCCAGTGGTTGTTCGCCCAATTTGCAGGAAAAGGTACGCCTATTCAATGTTTTATTGTGTTTGGAGAAACGCATGACTTTTGTCTTTTGGTGATTGATCGTAAGTTGGTTTGAAGTGATGTAGGTTCCTAATCCTGTAATCAATTTCTGCAGGCCAACTGCAGGCTCCCTCATTAGTCCAGTGTCCTTGTCAAGAGTGGTGGTCTGGACGCTTGAGGTGTGTCGCGCTGCACACATTACCTCAGTAGAACATCGTGGCTGTCTCCGCTCAAGTGATGAGTTTGGGGAACATCTTCTTGAAGTCAAATGTACAGTTTTTCTCCAAAGCGCCTCGAGGCACAGCTTCAACCACAGAAAAAAGCCAATATGTGAATAAAATAACATAACGTGCATTTGTAAAGTGCGCGTTCACTAGGGGTACCATGCACTGAATGACAGATGTGTTCTGAGATTATCGGTCTCAGAAGGATGAATGGTGGACCCTCCAGGATTTGAACCTGTGATGATGAGGTCAAACACAGGTCCCTAAAGTGGGCGCACCAGTCCACTGGGCCATCAGACCCGGCACGCACGGGACGAAAAGGGGCTGCAAATACGTGATCCCGGCTGTTAGGGGTCCTACCCCAGGAGGAGGGGCCTTGTTCCTGCAGCGCTGGAGCACCTGCAGGTTTGGAGGGGCGGCAGAGGGGCCCCTCCCTGCATATGAAACCGCCTCGCGGCCTCTGGTGTGAATACTCGCCACGCCGTATGAGGTGACAAGACCCTGTGATTTAAGGGCAGCCGGGGTCTGCCCCCAAAGACCCATATATGCGCCGCTAATTAGCCCAGCAGCTGGCGGGAGGGACCCCCGCCCCAGAGAAGACGACTAGCAAGTCAAGTGTAGCAGGTAACAAGGCACACAGGCAGGGCTGCCAAAGACAACACACACTCCGTCAAACAATGCAGAATTCACACAATCTATACAACGGGCCACACGCCCCCCTCCCCCAAGGTGCGAAAGACGCCTCGACGCGGCCCCAGAAGCCCGCGACGCTATATTTTATTTTCCTATCTTAAGTACAGCATTAACGTCCATCAACACAAGACAAACTAAACTGTCGACAGATCTTACGTAAAGGACGTCAGTTGTTTATTTACATTTCTGAACATTTCTAACTACGTGAACTGGCCCTCGGGACACCTTAGTGCATAGAACTGAAGTACTGCACCCTCGATACACAATATTACATTACAAGCGGAAACCAGGGTGGTTCATTCACTAGAGACAAAGAGACTGCAACGAAAGGGGCGGAGCCTGCCCACGAACACGTCTAAATTGGCAATAGGGAAATTTAAGGAGAGCCCTATACAAAGGATAACACCGTGGCTAGGAAGCACCTATTCTATCCAAAATAAAATCGGAAAAAATATCTTATACATTGTATACCTTGAATATCAACAGTATAATATCAAGTTTGATTCCATATGTAAAAATGCCTTTAAACATCTTGGGCTGTCCTTACTAAATGTCTAAAGACTGGTCCCCTCAGAAAGTGCTCGGTAGCAGGACGTTATCAGGACTGACGGTGGCGCTGTATAAATGGAGTTTTTAATGGCACTCCTTTTATCATCTTTGATGGGTGAAAGCCCGAGACAAATATGGGAAAGGTTACTATACAATAAACCTACCTCTTGATACCAACACAGACCAAACGGCACTAATAAGGGATTCAATGAGGTTTTTTTCTCCAAATCTGATCAGTAATTATCCAAAATTCTACAGCCCACCAACTGCATCTACGAAAAGCTCATTAATTGTACGCGGTGTTGCACCGGGGAATTTACTAGAAAAACATAAGGACCGCCTTTGTCTTTTGCTCCAAGATTTGAACCCGTGACCTGCAGGGTGCACATATGCATTTACAGCAGGTGCCCAGCCTTCTGAGCTGCCTTTCCAACAGTCTGTGTTTAATTGCACTTCAGTGCCCCAAAGAAGACCCCACTCAAAGGCCCTATTGAAATTCCCCTCTACACTTTTCACCCTATTATTCCATTCTAGACGTTTTCTCTTAAACAAACAGTCGGATTAAGGGGTATTTGTCCTCTGCTAAGGTCATGACCCAGGAAGGAGATCTGCTGAGGGTGACAAGAGGGTACGGAGTGTCTCAGGAATAATGGCCCATGAGAAGCTGCCCCCTCTTTGTCCTTTCTGCTTTCTGTGGTGAATCGCCTCATTCATGGTTATTACTTGAAGCGGGGGGACGGGGGGGGGAGGGGGCAGGGGGCAGTCTAACTCTACCCCCAGCGGGCAGCACAACTGTCTCCACCATTGCAGCTCTCCAGCCTGAAGCCCATGTTCAAGGCGCTTCCCGGCCCAGTGAACACCAGCCAGCAATGGTCGCTTCTTCAACGTGAGGCAGCGAGACCCCCTCTGCTGCCAGAGGCCTGGCAACGAGTGGTGCCAACTCTCAAAGCCCCCTCAAGCAAGACCTCATCGATCTTAGTACCCAGCAGGTCTCGAAAGCACTGCCTCCTCAATACCTACCACGACCATTTGCTTTATCAACTTGGAGATGGACAAACCAGCCTGCCTCTGCTTCCCCCTTCCTTCTCCGCCATCTTCTACATTCAAGGAATCCACCACACACGAAGACCAGTCCGTCTGGAACGCATCTCCAAACCACTCCAGCGAAGGCGACCCACCTTCCCGCAGGACCAGTCGCCTTTTCAACTTGAGGAAGGCATAGAGCGCTACCTCTGGTCCTGCCGCCTGCCAATAATCTACTCAAGCGGTCAGCCTTCCCGCGTGTAAGAAATCCATCACAGACCATGACCAGTGGATCTTGAAATCCACCACACACGGCGACCAGTGGGTCTTGAAATCCACCACCCACCAGGACCAGTGGGTCTTGAAATCTACCACACACCATGACCAGTGGAGCTTGAAATCCACCACACACCGTGACCAGTGAGTCTTGAAATCCACCACCCACCAGGACCAGTGAGTCTTGAAATTCACCACACACCACGACCAGTGGGTCTTGAAATCCACCACCCACCAGGACCAGTGGGTCTTGAAATCCACCACACACCACGATTAGTGGAGCTTGAAATCCACCACACATTGCGACCAGTGGGTCTTGAAATTCACCACACACCGTGACCAGTGGATCTTGAAATCCACCACACACCGCGACCAGTGGGTCTTGAAATCCACCACCCACCAGGACCAGTGGGTCTTGAAATCCACCACACACCACGACCAGTGGAGCTTGAAATCCACCACACACCGCGATCAGTGGGTCTTGAAATCCACCACACACGACGACCAGTGGGTCTTCAAATCCACCACACACCACAACCAGTGGATCTTGAAATCCACCACACACTACAACCAGTGGATCTTAAAATCCACCACACACTGCAACATGTGGCTCTTGAAATCCACCACACACTGCAACATGTGGCTCTTAAAATCCACCACACACTGCAACATGTGGATCTCGAAATCCACCACACACTGCAACATGTGGACCTGGAAATCCACCACACACCGTGACCAGTGGATCTTGAAATCCAGTAGATCTTGAAATCCACCACACACTGTGACCAGTTGAGCTTGAAATCCACCGCACACTGCGACCAGTGGGTCTTGAAACCCACCACACACAGCAACCAGTGGGTCTTAAAATCCACCACACACCACAACCAGTCAATCTTGAAATCCACCACACACTGCAACATGTGGATCTTGAAATCCACCAGACACTGCGACCAGCGGATCTTGAAATCCCCCACACACTGCAACATGTGGATCTTGAAATCCACCACACACTGCAACATGTGGATCTTAAAATCCACCACACACTGCAACATGTGGATCTTGTAATCCACCACACACTGTGACCATGAACAATGGATCTTGAAATCCACCACACACCATGACCAGTGGATTTTGAGATCCACCACACACCGCGACCAGTGGATCTTGAAATCCACGACACACTGGGACCATGAACAATGGATCTTGAAATCCACCACACACGGTGACCAGTGGATCTTGAAATCCACCACACACCGTGACCAATGGATCTTGAAATCCAAAACACAGCAACATGTGGATTTTGAAATCCATCACACACTGCAACATGTGGATCTTGAAATCCAACACACACTGTGACCACTGGATCTCGAAATCCAGCACACAGTGCAAACGGTGGATCTTGAAATCCACCCCACACTTGACCAGTGAATCTTGAAATCCACCATCACCACGACAAATGGATCTTAAAATGCACTGCACGCTGCGACCAGTGAATGTTGAAATCCCCCATACAGTGCAAACAGTGGATCTTGAAATCCACCACACACTACAACCAGTGGATCTTGAAGTACACTGCACACCGTAACCAGTGCACCTTGAAATTCACCACACACTGCGACCAGTGCATCTTGAAATTCACCACACACTGTGACCAGTGGAAATTGAAATCCACCCCACATGCTACCAGTGAATCTTGAAACCCACCAGACACTGCAACCAGTGAATCTTGAAATCCACTACACATTGCATGCAAACAGTGGATCTTGAAATCCATCACACACTGCAACCAGTGGATCATGAAATCCACCACACACTGCGAGCAGTGGATCTTGAAATCCAACCCACACTGTGACCACTGGATCTCGAAATCCAGCACACAGTGCAAACGGTGGATCTTGAAACCCACCTCAAACCGCGACCAGTCGATTGTGAAATCCACCGTACACTGAAACTGGAGAGTCTTGAATTCCACCACACACCACAACCAGTGGATCGTGAAATCCACCACACACTGCAAGTGGTGGATCTCGAAGTCCACCACACACTGCAAATGGTGGATCTTGAAATCCACCACACAGTGCAAATGGTGGATCTTCAATTCCAACAGACACTGTGACCGGTGGATCTTGAAATCCACCACACACTGCTAATAGTCGATCTTGAAATCCACCACACACTGCGACCAGTCAATCTTGAAATCCACCGCACACACTGTAACTAGTACATCTTAAACTCCACCAGACACTGCGACCAGTGGATCTTAAACATATTTCCAGGTCCCTTCCAAGACAATTCTCTTACCTTGACCAGTTGACTTAACAACTTGAGTTGGACAGGCAGCCCTGCCTCCGCTCCCTGTGGCTAGTCTATCACCACCACTATCGCCCCCACCCACCCCCAGCCACCCGCCACTGCCCACCACCACCACTGCAGGCAAGTAGCCCATCAAACACGCACACCAACAGGCCTGGAACAGATTTCGAAGCCCATTAACTCAAGGTGGGAAGGGTTCCCCTGCAGGCTTTGCAGCCAGTGTCCTGCTGGTCCATGGCCACCTTACTGCAGGTGCTCTTTTCTCTTCCCACTTTATTACCATCACTAAAGGTAAAAACGTGTTTCTGAAGCTGCTGGTGCCGGCACCATCGCTGGCTCTCACAGCTCCCTCCATTGGGTCTCACAGATCCCTCCCTCTCCACAGCTTCCTCCACTGGGTCTCACAGCTCCCTCTCCACAGCTCCCTCCACTGGCTCTCACAGCTCCCTCCCTCTCCACAGCTCCCTCCCCTGGCTCTCACAGCTCCCTCCCTCTCCACAGCTCCCTCCAGTGAGTCTCATAGCTCCTCTGCTGGCTCTCACAGATCCCCCCTGGCTCTCACAGCTCCCTCCCTCTCCACAGCTCCCTCCTCTGGCTCTCACAGATCCCTCCCCTGGCTCTCACAGCTCCCTCTGTTGGTTCTCACAGCTCCTCCGCTGGCTCTCACAGCTCCCTCCGCTGGCTCTCACAGCTCCCTCCCCTGGCTCTCACAGCTCCCTCCCTCTCCACAGCTCCCTGTGATGGTTCTCACAGCTCCCTCCGTTGGCCCTCAAAGCTCCTCCTCCGGATCTTACGCGTCCCTTTCCTGGCTCTCCACAGCTCCCTCCTTTGGCTCTCACAGCTCCCTCGCATGGCTCTCACAGATCCCTCCACTGGCTCTCCACAGCTCCCTGCCCTGTCTCTCACAGCTCCATCTGTTGGCTCTCACAGCTCCTTCCTCTGGCTCTCACAGCTCCTTCCCTCTCCACAGCTCCCTCTGTTGGCTCTCACAGCTCCCACCTCTGGCTATCACAGCTCCCTCCCTCTCCACAGCTCCCTCCTGTGGCTCTCACAGCTTCCTCCTCTGGCTCTCACAGCTCCTCCTCAGGCTCTCACAGCTCCCTCCCTCTCCACAGTTCCCTCCTCTAACTCTCACAGCTCCCTCTGTTGGTTCTCACAGCTCCCTCCCCTGGCTCTCACAGCTCTCTCCTCTGGCTCTCACAGCTCCCTATGTTGGCTCTCACAACTCCTCCTCAGGCTCTCACAGCTCCCTCCCTCTCCACAGTTCCCTCCTCTGACTCTCACAGCTCCCTCCTGTGGCTCTCACAGCTCCCTCCCCTGGCTCTCACAGCTCTCTCCTCTGGCTCTCACAGCTCCCTATGTTGGCTCTCACAGCTCCCTATGTTGGTTCTCACAGCTCCCTCCCCGGGCTTTCACAGCTCCCTCCCTCTCCACAGCGCCCTGCCCTGTCTCTGACAGCTCCATCTGTTGGGTCTCACAGCTCCCTCCCCTGGCTCTCACAGCTCCCTCCCTCTCCACAGCTCCCTCCGCTGGCTCTCACAGCTCCTCCGCTGGCTCTCACAGCTCCCACCTCTGGCTCTCACAGCTCCCTCCCTCCCTACAGCACCCTCCTCTGACTCTCACAGCTTCCTCCTCCGGCTCTCACAGCTCCTCCTCCGGCTCTCACTGCTCCCTCCTCTGGCTCTCACAGCTCCCTCCTCTCCACAGCTCCCTCCTCTGACTCTCACAGCTCCCTTCATTGGCTCTCACAGCTCCCTCCGTTGGTTCTCACAGCTCACTCCCCTGGCTCTCACAGCTCCTCCTCTGGCTCTCACAGCTCCCTCCTCTGGCTCTCACAGCTCCCTCCTCTCCACAGCTCCCTCCTCTGACTCTCACAGCTCCATCTGTTGGTTCTCACAGCTCACTCCCCTGGCTCTCACAGCTCACTCCCCTGGCTCTCACAGCTCCGTCCTCAGGCTCTCACAGCTCCCTCTGTTGGTTCTCACATCTCCCTCTCTTGGTTCTCACAGCTCCCTCCCATGGCTCTCACAGCTCCCTCCTCTGGCTCTCACAGCCCCCTCCGCTGGCTCTCACAGCTCCCTTTCATGGCTCTCACAGCTCCCTCTTCTCCCTCTCCACAGCTCCCTCTGTTGGCTCTCACAGCTCCCTCTGTTGGTTCTCACAGCGCCCTCCCCTGGCTCTCACAGCTCCCTCCCCTGGCTCTCACAGCTCCCTCTGTTGGTTCTCACAGCTCCCTCTGTTGGTTCTCACAGCTCACTCCCCTGGCTCTCACAGCTCCGTCCTCTGGCTCTCACAGCTCCCTCTGTTGGTTCTCACAGCTCCCTCTGTTGGTTCTCACAGCTCACTCCCCTGGCTCTCACAGCTCCCTCCTCTGGCTCTCACAGCTCCCTTTCATGGCTCTCACAGCTCCCTCCTCTCCCTCTCCACAGCTCCCTCTGTTGGCTTTCACAGCTCCCTCTGTTGGTTCTCACAGCTCCCTCCCCTGGCTCTCACAGCTCCCTCCTCTGGCTCTCACAGCTCCCTCTGTTAGTTCTCACAGCTCCCTCCCCTGGCTCTCACAGCTCCCTCCTCTGGCTCTCACAGCTTCCTCCTCTAGCTCTCACAGCCCTCTCCGCTGGTTCTCACAGCTCCCTACCATGGCTCTCACAGCTCCCTCCTCTCCCTCTCCACAGTTCCCTCTGTTGGTTCTCACAGCTCCCTCCCCTGGCTCTCACAGCTCCCTCTGTTGGTTCTCACAGCTCCCTTCGTTGGTTCTCACAGCCCCCTCCCCTGGCTCTCACAGCTCCCTCCGCTGGCTCTCACAGCCCCTCCACTGGCTCTCACAGCTCCCACCTCTGGCTCTCACAACTCCCTCCCAACCCCACAGCTCCCTCCTCTGGCTCTCACAGCTCCCTGTCATGGCTCTCA
Organism: Lissotriton vulgaris; assembly: GCF_964263255.1. Lineage (NCBI taxonomy): Eukaryota > Metazoa > Chordata > Amphibia > Caudata > Salamandridae > Lissotriton > Lissotriton vulgaris. The sequence goes on from NC_141691.1 coordinate 71,874,873, forward strand.
CAGCTCCCTCCTCTCCCTCTCCACAGCTCCCTCTGTTGGCTCTCACGGCTCCCTCTGTTGGTTCTCACAGCTCCCTCTGTTGGTTCTCACAGCTCCCTCCGTTGGTTCTCACAGCTCCCTCCCCTGGCTCTCACAGCTCCCTCCCCTGGCTCTCACAGCTCCCTCCCCTGGCTCTCACAGCTCCCTCTGTTGGTTCTCACAGCTCCCTCCGTTGGTTCCCACAGCTCCCTCCCCTGGCTCTCACAGCTCCCTCCCCTGGCTCTCACAGCTCCCTCTGTTGGTTCCCACAGCTCCCTCCCCTGGCTCTCACAGCTCACTCCCCTGGCTCTCACAGCTCCCTCTGTTGGTTCTCACAGCTCCCTCCCCTGGCTCTCACAGCTCCCTCCTCTGACTCTCACAGCTCCCTTTCATGGCTCTCACAGCTCCCTCCTCTCCCTCTCCACAGCTCCCTCTGTTGGCTCTCACAGCTCCCTCCTCTCCCTCTCCACAGCTCCCTCTGTTGGTTCTCACAGCTCCCTCCCCTGGCTCTCACAGCTCCCTCCTCTGGCTCTCACAGCTCCCTCTGTTAGTTCTCACAGCTCCCTCCCCTGGCTCTCACAGCTCCCTCCTCTGGCTCTCACAGCTTCCTCCTCTAGCTCTCACAGCCCCCTCCGCTGGCTCTCACAGCTCCCTACCATGGCTCTCACAGCTCCCTCCTCTCCCTCTCCACAGCTCCCTCTGTTGGTTCTCACAGCTCCCTCCCCTGGCTCTCACAGCTCCCTCTGTTGGTTCTCACAGCTCCCTTCGTTGGTTCTCACAGCTCCCTCCCCTGGCTCTCACAGCTCCCTCCGCTGGCTCTCACAGCCCCTCCACTGGCTCTCACAGCTCCCACCTCTGGCTCTCACAACTCCCTCCCAACCCCACAGCTCCCTCCTCTGGCTCTCACAGCTCCCTGTCATGGCTCTCACAGCTCCCTCCTCTCCCTCTCCACAGCTCCCTCTGTTGGCTCTCACAGCTCCCTCTGTTGGTTCTCACAGCTCCCTCTGTTGGTTCTCACAGCTCCCTCCGTTGGTTCTCACAGCTCCCTCCCCTGGCTCTCACAGCTCCCTCCCCTGGCTCTCACAGCTCCCTCTGTTGGTTCTCACAGCTCCCTCCGTTGGTTCCCACAGCTCCCTCCCCTGGCTCTCACAGCTCCCTCCCCTGGCTCTCACAGCTCCCTCTGTTGGTTCCCACAGCTCCCTCCCCTGGCTCTCACAGCTCCCTCCCCTGGCTCTCACAGCTCACTCCCCTGGCTCTCACAGCTCCCTCTGTTGGTTCTCACAGCTCCCTCCCCTGGCTCTCACAGCTCCCTCCTCTGACTCTCACAGCTCCCTGTCATGGCTCTCACAGCTCCCTCCTCTCCCTCTCCACAGCTCCCTCTGTTGGCTCTCACAGCTCCCTCCTCTCCCTCTCCACAGCTCCCTCTGTTGGTTCTCACAGCTCCCTCCCCTGGCTCTCACAGCTCCCTCCTCTGGCTCTCACAGCTCCCTCTGTTGGTTCTCACAGCTCCCTCCACTGGCTCTCACAGCTCCCTCCTCTGGCTCTCACAGCTTCCTCCTCTAGCTCTCACAGTCCCCTCCGCTGGCTCTCACAGCTCCCTCCTCTGGCTCTCACAGCTTCCTCCTCTAGCTCTCACAGCCCCCTCCACTGGCTCTCACAGCTCCCTACCATGGCTCTCACAGCTCCCTCCTCTCCCTCTCCACAGCTCCCTCTGTTGGTTCTCACAGCTCCCTCCCCTGGCTCTCACAGCTCCCTCTGTTGGTTCTCACAGCTCCCTTCGTTGGTTCTCACAGCTCCCTCCCCTGGCTCTCACAGCTCCCTCCGCTGGCTCTCACAGCCCCTCCACTGGCTATCACAGCTCCCACCTCTGGCTCTCACAACTCCCTCCCAACCCCACAGCTCCCTCCTCTGGCTCTCACAGCTCCCTGTCATGGCTCTCACAGCTCCCTCCTCTCCCTCTCCACAGCTCCCTCTGTTGGCTCTCACAGCTCCCTCTGTTGGTTCTCACAGCTCCCTCTGTTGGTTCTCACAGCTCCCTCCGTTGGTTCTCACAGCTCCCTCCCCTGGCTCTCACAGCTCCCTCCCCTGGCTCTCACAGCTCCCTCTGTTGGTTCTCACAGCTCCCTCCGTTGGTTCCCACAGCTCCCTCCCCTGGCTCTCACAGCTCCCTCCCCTGGCTCTCACAGCTCCCTCCCCTGGCTCTCACAGCTCCCTCTGTTGGTTCCCACAGCTCCCTCCCCTGGCTCTCACAGCTCCCTCCTCTAGCTCTCACAGCCCCCTCCGCTGGCTCTCACAGCTCCCTACCATGGCTCTCACAGCTCCCTCCCTCTGTTGGTTCTCACAGCTCCCTCCGTTGGCTCTCACAGTTCCCTCCTCTCCCTCTCCACAGCTCCCTCTGTTGGTTCTCACAACTCCCTCTGTTGGTTCTCACTGCTCCCTTCCTCGTCACAGCTCAAGTTCAGAGAGAGTCGTCCACCATAGCTGTTTTCTTTAGCTGGAGGTAGACAAGCAGCCATGCCTTTGCACTCTATGACCTTCCCACGTCCTCTATCACCCCCCCCCCTCCCTGCCAGGCCCGCGCCAGGGGCCCATCACACACGAAGAGCTGTAGGTCTGGAACACATTTCCAAGCCGCTCCCAGGCCCGTAACTCTTCTTTTTTTAATATAGCACATAATTCGAAAAGGTACCAGGTTGTAAAAACACAATCGTCCAGTTTATGGAATGCTTTCCTTTTTCTTTTGAAAAGTGGGCAAAAAACGTGAATCGGATTAAGAACAATGTCCCCACCTGTCGTGGGCTCTTTCGAGTCGTCAGCCGGCTGCTGCTGCTTCTCATCCTACCTAGGCCGACAGATGGCACCAGTGAACCCACATAGCCAGATGTGCGGACTGACTGCCAGAGAGCAGGGACACGTGACAGGGTGTGGACCATATCTCCTTGCCTTGTAAATCAATACTCGTTTTTAGAAAAAAAGGATGCCTTTTTGAAAGAAGCCTTTTCTAGGCTGCCAAGAAATTCATCCACACTAAATGTTTACTATACAAGCCATCACATCAAAATATATCAAAACATGCAATTTTTTTGTGAAGGTGGCATTGACAACTTCGATAATAGGACAATAATGACCTTATTGTCATCTTTGACAAAATACATTTGCGAAGTTTGATATATTTTGATGTGATCGCGTGTATAGCAAAGATTTTGGTCTCTATTATGAGTCTGGTGGGCCATTGACTTCCACAATCGTGGGCACGGGGAACAACCTTTATAACGCAACTTTTAGCACGCAGTGCTATTACAACGCAGACTTTAAAACGAAAACCATTACAACGCATTACACTGCGGGGGCGTTCTAGGATAGGGAATAGTTTTAATTTACTATCCAACACCTTCCCTAGTTTCCACAGGGACTGGTGTTGGAATATTAAATTAAAATATTCACTATCCAGCATCCCCCAGTGTAATGCGTTGTAATGGAATGCGTTTTAAAACTTGCGTTGTTACAGCATGCGTGGTAAAAGCATGCGTTGTAACAACGTACATCCGTGGGCACACAGTGGTGGCAGCCTCCCGACCTCCCTATTACAATTAGGACTGTGTAATAAGCTGGTTTCATGCGTAGAGGTGACACATAGAGGTGACACAGCAGACGTAGCCAAGTTGTCTCTTTAAGTTATTTATTGAAGTCCATAACATCAAAGGTAACGGCCCCACCAGGAGCTGCTGCTGCTCCGCCCATCCTGCAGCAGTCTGACTCACACCAGGCACCCAAGCCTTCCACTCATGTCAACATAGTACACAGAACAGTCACACTGGCTGAGCAGCTAGTTACAAGGTAAATGGGAACACTATAAACATAACATGAAGATACTACAGGCTGTCAGACGCCATTGCCCCTCCACAGCTGCCAGGGAGCCCCCACTTCCTGGTGGTGGTTTAAAGCCAGCTGGAGAAGTGTGGCTCACCGGTTAGAGGGGGCAGTCCTTGAAGCAGAGGTCAGACCCGGGACCAGAGTTCAATCCCCGACGCGGCAGGACCTTGAGCTTAAAATGTCCACGGACTCGATAATTCTCGCCTCGGTGCCTATTCAAATCGTGGGTTGACACTATGCAACTCTGGGCAATAGCTTGCTTAATCTCCACTACGGCCCCACCGCGATGGGATGCCTGGTCTTCGCCTTGGGGATGCCCAGTAGGGGTAATCTTGCAGGGAAAGGCCAGGAGGGGTTCCCAAAGCAAGCACCTTGAGACCTTACGGTGAAAGGCGCTATATAAGAACGTATGATTTACGATTTATTTATATGCTTGATGGGGCCGTTGCAGCTCCGCCAAGCGCATTACATGTTTCCTCTCCACCACAGTTTTTATGGCGGTTCCTCTTCCATGAGAACCGTGACGGAGAGGAAACAAAGGGGGTCCTATAGGGCCTCCTGTTGCCTCTGTGCCATGTGGATGCACACAGGGGGGGCACAACAAGTGGCCCCCTGTGTGCATACACATCAGTTCCTGCGCGGCATGGACTTCACAGTCCATGCCGTGCAGGATCTCTTTCTTGGCATTTTGGTGCCCATTTTCACAGGCACCACTGTGGGAAAGGCAAACATAAAGCCCGCCAGACAGGAGGAAACTTCTAAAGTGGCAGGCGCCTGACCACGGGTTTGGCGGTGCCACGTTGGGGCGGACCTAGTGCTGCACCGCTAAACCCGTAATCAGGCCCTTAGTGCGGATGAATTCATTGGCAGACTAGAAATGGCTTCTTTCAAAAAGGCATCTTTTTTTTCTAAAAACGAGTATTAATTTACAAGGCGGGGTGCTCCTACATGTACTCGAAACCCCTTTCTTTGAAAATGAATGGTCTCCTTTCACCTGGAATGCCTTCACCATATAAGGATAGAGGGCCTAGAAGTGTCATCAAGGCACCTGACCCTGAAACATGTGTAAATTATTCAAAGACATTGCTAACTTCACAGGTTGCGGACCTTTCATGCACACCATGTCTGACCGGGGTCATGTTCGCGCTATACAAAACTTTTCAAATAAATAAATCGCTGTTCAAAATGCTTTGTTCCAATGGGAAATGGGAACCAGTGGACGTTGACACACGTGTGAAGTTCCTGGAAGCTTCTTTTGCTCACCAGGCCTGGCGCCGTCAGGAGTGGAGGACTATCCTCTCCCAAAGTTGCTCAGTGCGCACTCCAGGTTGTCAGTGACTCTGAGACGTAGTTTCTCTTTGTGGTGGAATCAGCTATGACGGCAACAATATGCCCACTTGTCCTTTTCCTCATTGATCTCTTGAACCCTGAAATTCGGCTCTCACGTGTGGGGTTCACGGTGCAGAATTCACCAGAAGGGTAATCCGAGGCCGTTCTCTGGTTGGGACGAGCCCGTGACGCAGCATCCCCCGACATCGCTTCCCGTCACTGTTCTCAAAGTATAGGCCACTGATCCAGGCATCTCTGCAGGTGGTGAGATCTTCCAGGTATGTTCCTCACCCATTTGTGGTCCAACAATGTTGCTATTGATTCTCTGGTCCCACAAGGCTGTCCTGGTTGTAGTTTAGAGCCCTCCATTTATCCCCCCCCTACGCCCACCCAAAGGACATCACTGATGCACCTCAACACTGCCTTCTCCCAGCTAAAAAAGTCACATTTAACATTCATGAACCCTCTGGAGGCTTGAAATGTAGAAGCCAAGAGCGTGGAACCCATGAATTTTGTCTGTAAAATGGGGAAGGCAGCTGCGTCATGGAAGAGCACCAATCAGAGTCTGCTTTGCGGAAGGGATGAAAGAGAGTGGGGGCTGTGGAGCATTTGGCCTATTGCCATTCTCTCAAGCTCTTGTGATGACAAACGTCAGAGCAAAGGTTTAAGAGAACACAGGAAGTGATGCCACTAGGAATGCGTGGTTTTAAAATGGGACAAAGCTTCCCCAGTTACTTTCAACGCATGGCTGCTTAAAGCACACACCCTGTTTGTTCTGGGTTTTTTAGGGGTCTTACCCAACAAGCACAGGGGAGCTTTAAGTTCTCACTACAATGTTCTATTTATTTCTATTGAGTATCAATGAGAGAGAGAGGTACAGAAAGGCTAGTTCCCTTGCCCGAGGAATGTATATGCAATCAAGGAGAACTAACTAATGTTTAAGAGCTATGTGGTTTTGTCAGGAAAAGAAAACTTTTTCTTATGAAGGCCCTCACCCACCAACCAAATTGGTGGCATGCTTCATCATCGGACCCCACCCGGTGGCACCGAGCGTGCCCCGGGTGTTAAACGACACCTGTTTACAGCGGAGTGGGTTTTTGAGGGGTGAGTGTGCTGTGATTGTGTGAGTTAAAAAACTGTCCTCGGGTCCCTTTACCCACGGGGTTATTTAATAGGTGGGCCTTTGGCAGTAATAAAAACAAGGCGGATATGTATGGAGCTAATAATGGTCTCCCACATCCACTGTGGTCAACATGTTTCAGCCAGGCCTTGAAACTGATCTGGCTTTCTTCAGGACATATGTGCATATAGTGAGTGATCAACAAGTAAAATTAGGAAGACCAATTATGTGCTGCACTCGCTAAGATGCATTATAGGTAGAGGGTGAATGCCCTCCTGAGATCAACTTTGATTGACAAGGTGAATCTCATGAATATCCAGCAATGGGGTCTGGCTGGTGCGTTTTCGTCACAGGTCCGGACCCACGTAATAACCTACTTGGTTGCTTCGGATCTCCGTCGACGATTGCAGCACATAATTGGTCTTCCTAATTTTACTTGTTGACCTCATCTGCATGTTTCCAGAACTCACCTGGTAACGCCCTTGCATTACCTCTCAAAAAGAATATATCTTACTCACCTGTTAAGCTTCTGGTGAAGCCTAAACTGGCTTCCAAGCATCCTTTACATTTGTTGATTAACCAGTTGAACACATTTACATTTATATCAGGTTGGAGCCCCCTGGTGAGGCGGCTGTTTTCTCGTTTAGCCCCTTCCGCCTTCACAGTACAGGTGCCCCCTGAAGCCAGAATCATCTCAAGGTCAGCATTAACTAATTGAGGACAGTTGCCTTTTTAACAAAAAGTAGTGGAACTGTCTTTGTAAAATTAAAAAAGGATGGGAATGTTGTTCTCCGCAAATCCTCGGTTCAACCTCTGATTTGCGGTGTGTCTTGTACAATATTGGAATTTACCCCCTAGTTAAGAGTATTCTATCACACCTGGCAGCATGACAACCAGACAGAGCTCTTTTGATTAAAATCACTTATATTCTGGGCCCCTGAGGTCTGTCCTTATATTAGGAAAATGAAAACTACATGTCCATGAAGCAATATATTGGCAGGGGTCAAAAGCCCCGATCTGGCTTCTTCCTAGCTTTGAAAGCAACATGCCCCAGGGCTCTCATACTTGGAAGCAGCTTATCTCTGGAGTGGCTTTAATGCCAGTTGTGACACCTTCAGCCTGCCCTCTATTCCTAGCCAACATCACTTTGCAAAGTGGGTTTTTAAGGAAATACTTAGGAGAGAAACTATATGTCCCATAATGCAGTGTGCTGCAGCCCTCAAACCAGGACGCCCTGAATGTGTCACACGAGAGATTGAACTCACCTGCCAGCGATGGAGCTAAGGTTATCTGTCGAGCATCCCAGAGTCTGGCCTACGGGCCTAAGTCAAGCTCATACTCAACTGTCTGCTCCCCTGATCATATCTTCTCCCCTTATTAATGTGTTACATCCTAAGACTGGTATTTTAGCCAACAGGAGTTTTCATGCTGAGATACTGATGCCCACATGCATAATCAAACATGCATCTGCTGCTGTTCGATAACTATTTATGGAATTCCGATGGTGTCACACATGGTATGGATTCCCTCAGAGTTTTATCGTTCGCAGTTCCAGGCACAAGAAGCTGAAATATTAAAAACGTACTTTGCATTCTGGGACTTGTAGTCTTGTTTGTTGTCAACTATACAACCGGACTGTACATCCCAGTATGTGAATAAATAAAAACGTTGACCTTGAACTTGCTTGGGCCTGGGACACTTTTGAGCAACTTAGAATCAGGACTCTTTGTTACTTTAATGAAATTAAACATGTAGGCTTCTAGTTTGTAATGGCGGGCCGGGGAAGCGTGAGCTTTTGAAATTTAGTATTCGTAGAATGTTTTTTCCTGCAATGTCCATATTTGCATAGATGGCAGGTAGCCCCATAAGTGACTTTTTCATCCAGTCCTGACTTTTTAACTATGCCAATTGCATTCTGGGACTAGTAGTCATGTCTTTCCACTATATGTGTGCATTCTACAGCACGCATTGAAAGAGGAAAATGCCTGTAGTGATTGTTTTTGTGCAGGAAGGTTTCCCCATCTGCTCAAAAAAAAAAAAACTCCCCACAACGCAGGCATCCTTGCACCATGGTGCAAGGGTGCCTGCGCCAGCTCCTGACTGCAGTTTGTGCACCAGCGCAGTGGGGAGCACAGATATGGCGACATATCATTGCAAATATGTTGCATCTCTGTGCTTCGGAAGTGCAGCAGAGTGACGCAGCCAAAGGGCTTGCGGTGCCACACTACGGCACTTCCTTGTAGATCGGCCTGCATATTTATTACATTCAAATGAAGTGTATGACACAAGATGCACTTGGCAGAAGGAGGTGGAGACTGGAGGCTGGTTATTTTCAAGAACAGCGTAAGAACATCAGAATTCAGGTAGGCACAAGGCCTCACGCAATGGGCTCAAAAACCCATCAAGGCCTCACTCAATGGGCTCCAATAGCCTTCAAGGCCTCATGCAATGGGCTCCAGTAGCCCACATGGCCTCAAACAATGGACTCCAATAGCCTACAAGGCCTCACGCAATGGGCTCCAATAGCCTTCAAGTACTTATGCAATGGGCTCCAATAGCTTTCAAGTACTTATGCAATGGGCTCCAATAGCTTTTAAGTACTTATGCATTGGGCTCCAATAGCCTTCAAGTACTTATGCAATGAGATCCGATAGCCTTCGAGGCCTAATGCAATGGGCTCGGATAGACTTCAAGTCCTTATGCAATGGGCTCCAATAGCCTTGAAGGCCTCATGCAGTAGGTTTGAATAGCCTTTATGTCGTTATGCAATGGGATTCTTTGATTCATAAGGCCTTACAAGGCTCCTATGGCCAATGTGATCTCACTGTTGAACCCACAAACTTTTAGGCTACAGGGCGTCTTGGTACAAATCTCGGCCCCTTCAGCCTTCAAGGCCTCACACAACGTGCACCTATAGCCTTCAAAAGGACCTACTGGCCGTAACAGGCACCAGGCATTTCCCCGGTGGGCCAGAGGGGTGGGGGCCGGTTTTGTGGCCAGGGGGGCAGGTTTTTTCACTGGGGGCCGATTCTGCAGCAGAGCTGCAATATCGGCCCCCTTTAACAATAGCGGGAGTAGTGTTTTTTACCTGGACACCGATCTCCCCACCCCACCATGCAGAGCCCCCCAGCTCCCAGGGCCGGTCGAGCAGCAATCTGCCAGGGCTGGTTGCCGTTCCCAGTCCGGCCCTGGCCTTCAAGGCCTCACACAATCGGCTTCTGTATTGCACAAGGCCTGAACGGCTCCTAATGCCGACAAGATCTCTTTATGTAAACCCATGCACTTTTGGCCTACAATGCCTCAGGTTCCAAGCCTCAGCCCCTTCGACCTAAAGGCCTCACACAATAGGCTTCTTGGGTGCACAAGGCCTCAAGGGTTCCTATGACCGACAAGGTCTCACTTTGTAAACCCATGCACTTTTGCCCTACAAGCAACCATGATACATGATTTCGCCCTGCGGCCTGTAGGTCTTTTCGACCCACCAGTCCACATGTTACAGGACTCTGCCCCTATGACCTGTAGGCCTCTTCCACCCACCAGCCCACATGTTACAGGACTCTGCCTTGCATCCTGTAAGCCTCTTCGACCCACCAGTCCACATGTTACAGGACTCTGGCATGCGGCCTGTAGGCCTTTTCGACCCTCCTGCCCTCATGATGCAGGACTCGGCCCCTATGACCTATAGGCCTCTTCCACCCACCAGGCCTCATGTTACAGGACTCTGCCCTGAGTCCCGTACACCACTACGACCCACCAGCCCTCATGTTACAGAACTCTGCCACTAAGGCCTGTAGGCCTCTTCGACCAACCAGGCCTAATGTTACAGGAGTCTGCCCTATGGCCTGTAGCCCTCTACGACCCACCAGGCCTCATGTTACAGAACTCTGCCACTAAGGCCTGTGGGCCTCTTCGACCAACCAGGCCTAATTTTACAGGAGTCTGCCCTGCGGCCTGTAGGACTCTTCAACCTACCAGGCCTCATGTTACAGGATTGTGCCCTGCAGCCTGTAAGCCTCTTTGACCCACCAGTCCACATGCTACAGGACTCTGGCATGTGGCCTGTAGGCCTCTTCGACCCACCAGCCCTCGTGGTACAGGACTCTGTCCCTATGGCCTATAGGCCTCTTCAACCCACCAGGCCTCATGTTACAGAACTCTGTCCTGCGGCCTGTAAGCCTCTTCGACCCACCAGGCCTCATGTTACAGGACTCTGCCCCTATGGCCTGTACCCCTATGGCCTAAGACCGGTTTCGGGGTTTTACCCCTCTTCAGCCAGGATAGCTTGATTCCAGTGGCACAGTGAGCCCGGGACCCATGTCTGGGCATACCCGGCGCACTTAGGGCGAGAAAGCAAAAGCCATACGATTGATGGACGGAATGCAAAACAAATCAAACATTCAAAATCAGTCAAGAGATCTGGGTTAAATCCATCATTCTTTTGCTCACCATGCCACCCCAGTTCAGACCCCGCCATATGCAAATCAGTCTTGACCCTGTGCCTCATGGGAACAGTCTAGACCGAACTGCCAAGCTATGTCTTTCCTGGACCGGAAACAAGCATCCTAGGACCGGTTTCGGGGTTTCACCCCTCTTCAGCCAGGATAGGATAGCCAGGACTGTGGGCCTCTTCGACCAACCAGCCCTCTCGCTACAGGACTCTGCCCCTATAGCCTGTAGGACTCTCCACCCACCAGCCCTCGTGGTACAGGACTCTGTCCCTATGGCCTATAGGCCTCTTCAACCCACCAGCTCTCATGTTACAGGACTCTGGCATGCGGCCTGTAGGACTCTCCACCCACCAGCCCTCATGCAACGCGTCCTTTGCCAGCAAGCCTCACACAATAGCCCCGCCGAGGCGCGCTGGGTGGCCCGGAGCTGGGGGTGTCGAGGTGTTTGGGTACAGAATGAGCCCCTTGTGCGCCTCACAGCTGCCCCTGCGGGGTCCCCCAGTCCACGTCCAGCCGCACAAGAGCGCGGGGGCCGCATTGTGGACTCTGGAAGCTGGGCTGGCATTCTTCGGCCTTTTGTAAGAAGGGAAGCCCTTCTTAAGATGTCCTCCTGCAGCGTGGAAAGGAGCGAGACACCCCCCCCCCCCCCACCCCCTCCATATACATAAACAAGGAGGGCCCGAGTCGCAAAGCTTCTCTCTACGTCATTCATTCAAGTGACAACTGGTTGAGAATCGGGCTATAACTTAACTAGAGCGGCCTTTAAACCCCCAAACCCACCACCAGAAATAATTACAATAACTCATTTCAATGTTTTCCAGATAGCTCAGAGGGTTGGCCTGCTGCTGCAGAGGCGGCTGTGCAGCCTGCATGTCCCAGGGTTGGATGTTAAAGTGACCGAACCAGAGGGATGGCGAATTGTTCCTTTTAAGCGACTGCAGGCAACAGCCACTGTGTAGGGAGCGCCATAGAGATAGTTGCTGTAATTAAATTTTCAACCCTAGAAATGAGCTTGCTTAGAGCTCTGTGAATGTCCGTGTATCCGGAGTATAAACTCAGTCACGTTGTTGCTAAAAGTGTCACACGCTCAAATAGTTTGGCTTTCACTCAAACTCTGCTTCAAAGTTGTAATGGCCCAGTGGACACCCAATTAAAAACATAAATACATATTTAGACACTGCAGTAATTATAACGTTAACATTCCTAGTTTACACTTTATATACAGGACTAAACGTCTTTTCTCAGACAGGAGCCGCTGCACATTTTTCCTCCGTCTGTGGCCTCTACAAATTTTGACTCAGACCGTGGCCGCTGCACATTTCGTCTCAGACTGTGACCGGTGCACAATTTGTATCACACAGTGGCCGCTGCACATTTTGTATCACACAGGGGTCATTGCACATTTTGTCTTCCACTGCACATTTTGTTTCAGACAGTAGCCAACTTCAGCGCCGTGATATCCTACTCAGGATGATTGTTAGCGTTCTATAAATAAATTAAATACAAATACAAATAAATAGCCGCAGCACATTTTGTCTCACACAGGGGCCATTGCACATTTTGTCTTAGACAGTGACCGCTGCACATTTTGTCTCACACAGTGCTCTCTGCACATTTTATCTCAGACAGAGGCCTCTGCACATTTTGTCTCTTGCAGAGGCCTCTGCACATTTTGTCTCAGGCCGTGGCTTCTGCACATTTTGTCTCATACAGGGGCCATTGCACATTTTGTCTCATACAGGAGCCATTGCACATTTTGTCTCACATAGGGGCCATTGCACATTTTGTCATAGACAGTGACCGCTGCACATGTTGTCTCAGACAGTGGCCGCTGCACATTTTGTCTCAGTGGCGGCTGCACGTTTGGTCTCAGACAGTGGCAGCAGCACATTTTGTCTCAGTGGCCGCTGCACACTTTGTCTCAGACAGTGAACGCTGCACATTTTGTCTTAAACAGAGACCGCTGCACAGTTTGTCTCACACTGTGGCCGCTGCACAGTTTGTCTCAGATAGTGGCCATTGCACATTTTGTCTCACACATTGGCCTCTGCACATGTTGTCTCATACAGTGACCGCTGCACATTTTGTCTCACACAGTGTTCTCTGCACATTTTGTCTCTGACAGTAGCCATTGCACATTTTGCCTCAGACAGTGGCCGCTGCACATTTTGACTCAGACAGTGGCCGCTGCACATTTTGTCTCACACACTGGCCTCTGCACATTTTGTCTCAGAAAGTGGCCACTGCACATTTTGTCTCACACATTGGCCTCTGCACATGCTGTCTCATACAGTGACCACTGCACATTTTGTCTCAGACAGTGACCGCTGCACATTTTGTCTCACACAGTGTTCTCTGCACATTTTGTCTCAGACAGTGGCCATTGCACATTTTTACTCAGACAGTGGCCGCTGCACGTTTTGTCTCACACAGGGACCATTGCACATTTTGTCTCATACAGTAACCACTGCACATTTTGTCTCGAGACAGTAGCCACTGCACATTTTGTCTCACACAGGGGCCATTGCACATTTTGTCTTAGACAGTGACCACTGCACATTTTATCTCAGACAGTGCTCTCTGCACATTTTATCTCAGGCAGTGGCCATTGCACATTTTGTCTCAGACAGTAGCCGCTGCACATTTTGTCTCACACAGGGGCCATTGCACATTTTGTCTTAGACAGTGACCGCTGCACATTTTGTCTCAGACAGTGCTCTCTGCACATTTTTTCTCAGACAGTGACCACTGCACATTTTGTGTCTAAGTGTATCAGCATGAATTTCATTGTGACACTTTACATGTGCTGTGTGTCTAGCTCTTGGGTGTTATTTACTTCTTTTAGTGCCCGGCGTAAAACTGCGACTAAACAGAGACAAACCGCTGATCATGTTGATTCAGGTATAGAAGGGTTTTTCAGGATAGTGCAGCTTGCAGCGTGCTGATATGCAAGTGTTTTGGCTGCTAACAGGATCATTCTTGCCTCGGTTGCTTGGCCCTAAGAACCTTTGCTATTGTTCAGTAGAATGCTATGTAAAAATTATTTACAGCTGTCACAAGTATTGCCAAAGTAAATCCGTGGGGTGCATGCAGTTATAACTATTCATCTCTCTGTATACATTCCTTTCCAGGTTGGTCCTTGCCTCTGCCTGTGACATGTAGAAACAGACTTTCTGCCCTCCCTCCTCTGTTGGTGTGTGCCCTGCCCTCTATCCTCTGTTGGTGTGTCCCCTGCCCTCTCTCCTCTGTTGGTGTGTGCCCTGCCCTCTCTCCTCTGTTGGTGTGTCCCCTGCCCTTTCTCCTCAGTTGGCGTGTGCCCTGCCCTCTCTCCTCTGTCTGCCTGTGCCCTGCCCTCTCTCCTCTGTTGGTGTGTGCCCTGCCCTCCCTCCTCTGTTGGTGTGTCCCCTGCCCTTTCTCCTCAGTTGGCGTGTGCCCTGCCCTCTCTCCTCTGTTGGTGTGTGCCCTGCCCTCTCTCCTCTGTTGGTGTGTCCCCTGCCCTGTCTCCTCAGTTGGTGTGTGCCCTGCCCTCTCTCCTCTGTCGGTGTGTGCCCTGCCCTCCCTCCTCTGTTGGTGTGTGCCCTGCCCTCTCTCCTCTGTTGGTGTGTGCCCTGCCCTCTCTCCTCTGTTGGTGTATCCCCTGCCCTCTCTCCTCTGTTAGCATGTCCCCTGCCCTCTCTCCTCTGTTGGTGTGTGCCCTGCCCTCCCTCCTCTGTTGGTGTGTGCCCTGCCCTCCCTCCTCTGTCGGCGTGTGCCCTGCCCTCCCTCCTCTGTTGGTGTGTGCCCTGCCCTCTCTCCTCTGTCGGCGTGTGCCCTGCCCCCTCTCCTCTGTCAGCGTGTGCCCTGCCCTCTCTCCTCTGTTGGTGTGTGCCCTGCCCTCTCTCCTCTGTTGGTGTGTCCCCTGCCCTTTCTCCTCAGTTGGCGTGTGCCCTGCCCTCTCTCCTCTGTTGGTGTGTGCCCTGCCCTCTCTCCTCTGTTGGTGTGTCCCCTGCCCTGTCTCCTCAGTTGGTGTGTGCCCTGCCCTCTCTCCTCTGTCGGTGTGTGCCCTGCCCTCCCTCCTCTGTTGGTGTGTGCCCTGCCCTCTCTCCTCTGTTGGTGTGTGCCCTGCCCTCTCTCCTCTGTTGGTGTGTCCCCTGCCCTCTCTCCTCTGTTAGCATGTCCCCTGCCCTCTCTCCTCTGTTGGTGTGTGCCCTGCCCTCTCTCCTCTATTGGTGTGTGCCCTGCCCTCCCTCCTCTGTCGGCGTGTGCCCTGCCCCCTCTCCTCTGTTGGTGTGTGCCCTGCCCTCTCTCCTCTGTCGGCGTGTGCCCTGCCCCCTCTCCTCTGTCAGCGTGTGCCCTGCCCTCTCTCCTCTGTTGGTGTGTGCCCTGCCCTCTCCCCTCTGTTGGTGTGTACCATGCCCCCTCTCCTCTGTTGGCGTGTGCCCTACCCTCTCTCCTCTGTCGGCGTGTGCCCTGCCCCCTCTCCTCTGTTGGTGTGTGCCCTGCCCTCTCTCCTCTGTCGGCGTGTGCCCTGCCCCCTCTCCTCTGTCAGCGTGTGCCCTGCCCTCTCTCCTCTGTTGGTGTGTGCCCTGCCCTCTCTCCTCTGTCGGCGTGTGCCCTGCCCCCTCTCCTCTGTCAGCATGTGCCCTGCCCCCTCTCCTCTGTAAGCATGTGCCCTGCCCTCTCTCCTCTGTCAGCTTGTGCCCTGCCCTCTCTCCTGTGTTAAGGTTTGCCCTGCCCCCTCATCTGTGTTGGTGTGTGCCCTTCCCTCTCTCCTCTGTTGGCGTGTACCATGCCCCCTCTCCTCTGTTGGCATGTGCCCTGCCCTCTCTCCTCTGTTGGAGTGTACCCTGCCCTCTCTCCTCTGTTGGCGTGTACTGAAACAAGGGGCAACAACTGTTACTCAAAGGAAGTCTCCAGTAATGGCCTCATTATTAGTTCGAAAGGAACTGGCCATCCTCCATTTTCTGGAGGAAACTGCACTCTAAACACAGAGGAGAAACCGCCAGTGAACACCCTTCACCCTAGGGATAATAATGTGGACAAAGAGTAGTAGGTGCAAAATCCTCTGTTTTCAGTTTCAGGATTTTTGTTTCCCTCCAAACTCTATATTATGTCATTAGTGCTAACAATTTGTGTAAATAAGTGAACCTATTATCACTTGTGCGTGCAGGGTCTCGTGCGATGAACTGCCTCTGTGTCTAATTCTCTCAGGTTGTACTCGGGTTGAGTTCTGCTGCCTGTCTGTTTTTCCATTCAGTGGGCACTCAGGGGCTTCTTCACTAGTATTCTGCCCCGGCACTCACGTTCTCAGCTGTACTGAAATCTATAGCGCGATGCACTTTTTTGGTCTGTTGTGCCTGATGCTGGAGAGTGTTTGAGTCACTTTTTAGATCTGGGTTTTGAGAGTGCAGCTGTCAAAGTGACCTGTTCCTTACACTATACGCAGAGCAAGCTTTAGATCCTCCTATTGATATAATAGATTTTTTTCTATCCTGTTTCAGCCATTGGCTTAAGACTTTGTCAATCACGTCTTGACTCCGCCCAGTGGAGTAGTTGTGTCTTGCCCAGGGCTATTGGCTGTTTGGATGTGTCCTTCTGCCTCCACTCCTGCTGACTCCAGTGTGGTTGCTGTGCTTGAATTAGCACATCAGATCCAACCCTATGTGCTTTGTCAATGCTTGTTTCCTCGTCAAACATTGCCTATGCTCTATATTACCTCTGGAAGAATCACGATAACCCAAGCAGAGTGTAGGCTACATTACAACGTTCAACTCCTTGTAAACTGTAAACTTGTAAACTTGGGGATTTGTAGAGTGCAGTTGTTGCCCGTGGGCGTCCAAGCGCTAGGGAAATCGTGAACCTACAGAGAACAGGGAAGGGGAGAAAAGATAGCGGATTAGCAAGCGGATGTGAAAAGATGGGTCTTCAGTTGTTTGCGGAACATAGTGAGGTTCTGGGTGGCTCTAAGATGAAGTGGTAGAGCATTCCAGGCCTTAGCTGCGTTGTACATAAACGTCCTTCCGCCGGTTCTAGATCTCTTTATTCTAGGAACTACTGCCAAGAGGGTCTGGCTGGAACGGAGACTCCGATTTGGGATGTAATGAGTGATCAGGTTACGGGTGATGATAGGTCCCATGTCCCAGAAGGCTTGATGGGCTATACATAGCGCCTTGAACAGAACCCTCTGCCGGACCGGTAACCAGTGGAGGCTTGTTAACCCGGTCCTAACTGAGTGTCTGTGTGGGATTTTAAGTAGAAGGCGAGCTGCGCTGTTCTGAACAGTTTGCAGCCTTCGAAGGGTATATTCAGTTGCACCCAGGTAAAGTGCGTTGTTAAAATCAAGCCGGGAGTGGATGAGTCCTTGAATGGCAGCCTGTTTGGCTTCCAGGGGGAGGATGGGGAAGATTTTGTTTAGTACTCTCAGAATGGCAAAACACTTGGCTGAGAGTTTAGTAGCTTGGGTGATGAAGGAAAGTGAGCTGTCCAGCCATACCCCAAGGCTGTGAATGGAATTTTTTGGGGTAGGCGGCGGTTCTAGGCTTGGGGGCCATAGGGAAGGGGGAAGTGCCGGCTCTGAGGGTCCTAAGAGCATTAGCTCAGTTTTTTCTCCGTTCAATTTCAGGGATGAAGACGTCATCCAGCTCCTCACTTCCTCCAGGCATTCTCTGAGCCCGCCTGGCGCAGTTCGAGATGACTCCTGCGCCAGTGAGACCACCAGCTGCGTGTCGTCCGCATATGAGATGATTTTAACTCCAAAAGGGCGGACGACACTGGCCAGTGGCCTCATATATAGGTTAAACAAAGCAGGGCTCAGAGAAGAGCCCTGAGGAACTCCACAATTTAGAGGTCTGCTGGAGGAGACTGAGTCGCCGTCAAAAACCCTGAAAGACCTGTTCCCCAGAAAGGATTCAAACCATGCCCAAGCTTTATCCTCAATCCACACACTAGACAGGCTGCTTAGTAAGGTGTCATGACACACTGTGTCGAAGGCCGCGCTTAGGTCAAGGAGGATCACTGCCACTGATCCTCCTTGATCCAAGATTTTTCTCGCTTCCTCTACGACCATGAGGAGGGCGGTCTCTGTCCCGTGCTTGGGTCTGAAACCCGTCTGAGTGGGATCCAGTATATGGTGATCCTCTAAATAGGACACCAGCTGTTGGTTCACATATTTCTCCAGAACCTTGCTCAGCCAGGGGAGCAGAGAAATAGGGCGGTAGTTCGCCAGATCAGACGGGTCCAAATTGGGTTTCTTGATCAGTGACCTGACCATGGCCTGCTTCCACGCGGATGGGACAGTGCCAGAGGAGATGGAAGAGTTTAATACCTCTCTGATGACGGGCAAGATGTTACCCTCTTTCCCCATTCCACGGATTAGAAAACAAATTGACTAAATAAACGATAAACAATTAGGGAAAAGTCCAGGCCACTATCTCTCTTGTTCTGTCTAAACTTGATTACGGCAATGGCCTATACCACGGATTATCTCAATCAGCTAAGAAAAGACTACAACGTATTCAGAACTCTGCTGCCAGACTACTCCTACATGTAAAGATACATATCCAAACTCTCCATGCCTCGAGGGCCCCACATTGGTTACCGGCTGCCAGAAGATCCACGTTCAAGCCGCTTTGTATCATCCACAAAGCAAAACATAGAACAGGGCCACTCTCCGTCAGAAGTAAAATAACCAAATACATTCAACAAAGCAACCTCTGCTCCAGAGTGGCACCTCGCCTCAAAATCCCACCATACAAGAAAAATAACATAGGTGGCACATCCATCTGTGTTCAAGCAGCTAAACTATAAAACGGATTACCCCCATACATAAGATCCGTAGATAACTATATTATCTTCAGAAGACTACTCAATAGCTAGCTCTTTCCTACAGAACTACCATAGTAAAGTACAAATATTCCTGTGAATATAAACATTTAATTTCCTTAGATGTATGTATCTAGATATGGGAATTTATTGATATAAATATGTATAATAATATGTACTTATGTATCTCTATATTTATTACTTTACTCCTACTGTAAAAAAAAAAAGAAAAAAAACGTTGACTCTCTCTAATGCACTACCCTATATTTCCTCCTATACCTCTCTAAATATCTCTGGCTCATGCCAAAACTCATTCTTCTAATGTGATCTTCAAAATAACTCTTTCTAGATTCTTATCTCCATGAATCATCCGAAACCTCATTTTAATACTATGATCTCCCAAACAACTGTTCTAAATTCTTCCCTCATCCATTCCTCTTTTGACTCATACCAAAACTCATTTTACTTCTATGATCTCCCTTATCCATTTCTAGAGCTTCTTCCCTCCTCCGGCTCCTTATACTCATCCCAAACCTCATCTTACTACTACAATCTCCCAATAAACACTTTCTAGACTCTTCCCTCCTCTTTCCCCCATTATCCTGTTCAATCCAACTAAGAGACTCACATGTCCACCACTCAAATTAACTTACATTTCACTATATTAATCCACCATTACTAATCCCTTTTGGGTTCCGGAGTATCGTGCTACTCACAGAAAATCGCTTCGACGTCTCGTCAGGAGAGTAGGTGGTATATATATACAATTTCAACTGAAAGACGAGCGACAAGAGATCAGCACATGAGCAAAACCTCTTGCATCCCAGGGTGAGCCCAAACCTAAAACAAGCACAGCCACACAGAAGACCAATGAGCAGTCAAAAGGCAAGAAAGGGACCATCTTGAAGTCTGTCACAAATGACCACTCAGAATGGTTCTGCGAAGTGTGGACTTTGCAGATAGGAACTGTGCAGGTTTGCTATTTGTACAGCCCAGGAGGTCAAGTATTTCTGTTGGTTTTTAGTGAAGTGTTTGACCCCACGCTTCACCACCATCGAGTAGGACTAGGGATTGTGTCATTGACTCTGAATTTGAATTATATGAGGATGAGAATAAATTTTTTTTTCTCTCGGCATGAAATGCAGAGAGGAATTTTCAATGCATTTCTGTATGACAAGCAGATTGTGCTGAAGTTTCAGCCACATGATTTTGAACTTGTCTTGATTCACTTTCGGTAGAGTTAAATGAGGCTAAAGTCCTGCTCTGGATGGCACGCGGGTGGTCACATCATCAGCCCCAACCTGCGATCTCTCACTCCACAGGTGGTGCTGCTGGACAGGACTGCCAAAAAGGATCATTTTCATGCAAGAGTGACAATTTTCGCAATTAGCCAAGTTGCAAAGTTTGACCACTCTGCAACACTGCTCTAAAACGTTTCTGCAGCAGATTTTGATGCAAAAAAACATTCTGCAAGAGAAAGTGTTCCTACAGTTCTTCTGCGACAACCTAGGTTTTGCATGTTTTGTTATGACTGATGTTTTCTGTGCTATGGACCGTTACACCCGCTATTTAAAAAAAAAAAACCTAGCTAGCTCCTTGAAGTTTAGAAAGTTTAACTTAAAACAACACATTGGTGACAAGAGACAACTGTGCAAATCTCGTACATCTTTTTGCCAGGGTTTGATAACTTCCCTGGTTGTTAGATGGCCTTTAACTGCTTCCTGGAGTCTATGAGAAGAAAACATGCATAAAATCCACTCTCTTCATCTTACTATGTGCTTGTTGATTGGTCCATCAGTGCTGAAATTTAAAGTGTGTGTGGGTGCTTCTCGTGGTGGGAGATGCGTGTGATAGAGGTGTCTGAGGGAGTGGGGCGAGTGAAATGTTTCAATCTGCCCACGTAATTGGCAGAATTTTGCAACTCTGCGTTACTCTTGTAATGCGGAGTTCGGCCAAATTCCACCAATCGCATAGTGGCAGAATTTGTTTCTCCGAGGCTCCTGAAATGCAAGCTGACGAGGGCGTGTGGGAGCTGGAGTCCACTAGTGTGATTGACAAACGTGGGTGGTCACAAGCTGTCGCGGTCAGGGGCCTGAGCTCGAATATATTTTATACTTGAAAGGTAGCAAAATCAACTTGAATGGCTGGGCATTCTTATGCACAACATGGTGTTGTTCACGCTAATTTTTCAATGGTGCTCACACTACCGGCGCTTAATTACAGCACAAGCAGCACGATGTCCATAATCCCCACCCATTGGCAGAACTCCGTGAAATCTTGCAGAGTTTTTATTGAATTCCACTGAATTTCGGGGAGTTAAACTGCATGGGCCCGATTCACAGAACTAACTTGAGACAAAATCCTTAACTTACTACTTTTTGTATTCACAGAAGGCATTTAGTATTAGTAAAGTTAGGATTTTGTCTTAAGTCTGTCGTAAGTCCGTCCTCAGTTTTTCTTAAGTATGTCTTAAGTCTGCCTTAAGTTTGTCCTAAGTCTGTCCTACTACTTTTGGTATTTACAGAAGGCATTTAGTAGTAGTAAAGTTAGGATTTTGTCTTAAGTTTGACTTAAGATAGACTTAAGACAGTCTTAGGATAAACTTAAGGCAGACTTAAAACAGACTTAAGACAAACTTAGGACAGACTTAAGACAGACTTAAGAAAGACTTCAGACAGACTTAAGATAGACTTAAAACAAAAATCCCAACTTTACTATTACTAAATTCCTTCTGTGAATACCAAAAGTAATACGTTTAGGATTTTGTCTTAAATTAGTTCTGTGAATCGGGCCCCATGAGTTGTGTCCACTGCTGGTAGGGAGTACTAACAAAATAAGGGGCATGGTGGCTAAGAGGCTTCATGTCGGCATAGAGGGGCACAAGGAAGCTATGAGGAGCAAAGTGTCCACAGCCTCTTCCCTACTCACTGCTCTCTGAGACCTGTTCCTCAGTGTGATTACACTCTGTGGGTCGACTCCTACCCCAGAGTTAAAACTGTGAATATGCACACTTCAACGATTCCAGGAAAAAGTATATTTCCAGCTTCAGGATACCTTCTCAGTTAGCAGTTGCACTTTATACATTGAAATAAAAAGAATAGATGTACACCTTAGGGCCCCTAGTGTTTTTCATATGTAATGTATTTTATAAATATGGAGATTTCTAGTACACTACTGTCGTGGTCCTATGAAGTGATTCCAATGGCTTAATTCACAAAGCCAAAAACTTTGTCTGGCTCACACCCATGCTCAGCCAACATTTTAAAATCTTTTAAGTGACTCTCGCCTCAAAACTTGTGTGCAATTTATCATTGTTCACCAGGTGCAACCCTATCTCATAGAATAATCATCGTCCCATTTCAAAACTATCCATCCGCTGATCCTGCCAGCCTGGCCAAGTTCCGGTCCATCTCTCTGGGACCTCTACCAGCTAAACTATCAGAAAGTGTTATTAAGTCTGAGCTGCAGTTTTGATTGAAACTCATGACATCTCAGATTCAGATCGGTCTTGTTTCCGTCCATCCTATATTAATAAATCCATTCTCATTTCAATCACGAAGGACATCCGTACGGTACCTGATGAAGGTGCTTAGGCTGCAACAGGCCTCTTGGATCATTCATGCAGTCTCCCACCCCATCCTGCTCATCCGTTTGTCCAAAACTGGAAAAACAGATTTAGGTCTGGGTGAAATTTAAATTAGGTCAACATAATTTGGATAACTTGGGGAATTTCACATTATGCTTTTTACAGAAAATTCCAGAAATTATGTCATTATGGACCTTCCCGTATTTACGCGCCATTCATGGTACAAATGCTACGTTCCTTAATTATGTGCCATTCTTGGTAAAAATCTACCGCCAATGCACAGAAACAACAGAATGTGAGCTAATATTGTTCATTGTAATTTTGTTGTTTTGCATTTGTTTAGTGCAACATGAAGCAAAAGCAAATTAGGTGAATTTCATATACACATAAAACAGACATAGCACTGGAGAGTGTGTCTTCATTCCTGTCTGATCCTTCACAAAATGGCTCCCTTCCTCCTTTTAGGTCAGATTTTAATAAAGTAGATTGTGGTGTGCCTTTGGGCTAAGCACTGAGCTCTTCTCTTTCTAACATCTATGCGACTCCTCTGTCTGCCGGTGCAGAGTAAGAATATTGATGTAAAAATATCGACATGCACAAATATCGAGGTAAAAATATTGTGGGTCAAAAATATCGTCAGACAAAATGTTGTGGTCAAGAATATTGATTTTAGGTAATTAATATCGATGCAAAAAATATCAAAATGTTTAATATCGTTTGTAAAAATATAGTTGTGAAAAATATCGATTTTTTATTATTGTTATGTATTTTGGTATATATTTTATATGTGTGTGATTTTTTTGTATAAGAATTGTTTGTATTTTAGTTATATGTGTTACATTTTAGTAGTTATTACATTTCTTTTATTGAATTTTGCGTTTTTAGTTCCGTAGCTGGTTGTGAATTTATAGGGGAATAGGGTGGGAAGTAATTTAATTATAAAAAATGTATTGATTATTTATAGTAGTTATTAATTTTTTTATTTTGTAATTTGCATTTTTAGCTCCGTAGCAGGTTGTGGGTTTCTAGGGGAATAGGGTGGGAAGTAAATTAATCATTAACATGCATTGAATTATTTTTACTTATTAATATTTATTAAATTGGTGATGTATTAGTGTTAACTGTGTAAATTAATGTATTAACAATTGTTTAATAATTAGTTGTGAATTAATTTGATTTAATTAATTAGTAATTAATTATGGTAATTGTGTAATTAATTGTAGGTGTGTTGTGGTGTTTATAGGTTTAAATGGTGTGAAGGGTGGTAAATATTAAATTTTTTATTGATGAATTATAAATGTGTTAATTAATTTAAATTACAGGTGTAAATGTTGTGAAGGGTGGGAAGTAATGTATTTTTTATTGATGAATTATTAGTTAATACATTTAAATTAATTAATTAGTAATTAATTATGGTAATTGTGTAATTAATTTTGTGTTGTGGATGTTATAGTGTTAAAGAATGTGTACTCAATGGATGTTTATTATCTTTTTTATCCATAATATATTTTAACTTCATTATTAATTATGTTAATTATGGAAATAATTTTAAATAAAAGCATTGAGGTCTTTGTTATTGCTGTGGTATTATAGGGTAGGAAATAAAATAAATACATTTATGTTTTAAATAATTGGTTTATTTTGTGAATAGTTGCTCCTTTTAAAAAAATATTGTTTAATAGTGTAATTATTTTTTTTAATCATACTTGCCCCTTTTTGTTATATGTAATTAACATTATAATGTATGTTCTTTTTGTGTTAAATATATTTAATTGTATATTATTAAAATATTGTTTATTTATTTGTAAGTTTTTTTTTATTGTTTAAATGTTAATAGTATTTTTTACACCTCCGCTATCCAATACTT
Organism: Lissotriton vulgaris; assembly: GCF_964263255.1. Classification (NCBI taxonomy): domain Eukaryota; kingdom Metazoa; phylum Chordata; class Amphibia; order Caudata; family Salamandridae; genus Lissotriton; species Lissotriton vulgaris. The sequence goes on from NC_141691.1 coordinate 71,898,914, forward strand.
TCCCTACTGTTGCACTCACTGGAGTGAGAATAATAATGTTTACCATTCCCCTATCCCGCAATTTCTTCACTGTTGCACTCACTGTAGAGGGAATAGTAATTTTTACCCCTCTTCCAAACAGCACTTTCCCTACTGTTGCGCTTACTGGAGTGGGAATAGTAATTTTCACCCCTCCGCTATCCAAAATGTTCCCTACTGTTTCACTCTTTGGAGTGGGAATAGTAATTTATACCCCTCTGCTAGCCAGCACTTTCCCTACTGTTGCACTCACTGGAGTGGGAATAGTAATGTTTACTACTCTGCTATCCAAAATGTTCACTACTGTTGGACTCACTGGAGTGGGAATTGTAACTTTTACCCTTCCGCTATCTAGCACTTTCCCTACTGTTGCGCTCACTGGAGTGGAAATAGTAATGTTTACCCCTCTGCTATCCACAATCTTCCTTACTGTTGCACTGATTGGAGTAGGAATAGTCATTTTTACCCCTTCCGCTATCCAGCACTTTCCTTGCTGTTGCACTCACTAGAGTGGACACAGTAATTTTTATCCCCTCGGCTGTCCAAATCTTTCTCTACTGTTGCACTCATTGGAGTGGGAATAGTTATTTTTGCCCTTCCGCTATCCAGCACTTCCCCTATTGTTGCACTGACTGGAGTGTGCATAGTAATTGTTACTCCTCCGCTATCCAACATTTTCCCTATGGTTGCACTCATTGGAGTGAAAATAGTAATGTTTACCCTTACGCTATACAAAACTTTCTCTATTGTTGCACTCATTGGAGTGGGAATAGTAATTTTTACACCTCTGCTTTCCAACACTTTCCCTACTGTTGCACTCACTGGAGTGGGAATAGTTATTTTACCCCTCCGCTATCCAGCACTTTCCCTACTGTTGCACTCACTGGAGTGTGAATAGTAATTTTTACCCCTCTGCTATCCAAAATTTTCCCTATTGTTGCACTCATTGCATGAGAGTAATGTTTACCATTCCGCTATACTGAACTTTCTCCACTTTTACAGTTATTAGAGTGGGAATAGTAATTCTTTACCCCTCTGCTATCCAAATCTTTTTCAACTGTTGCACTCACTGAAGTAGGAATAGTAATTTTTACCCTCCCGCTATCCAACACGTTCCCTATTGTTGCACTCACTGGAGTGGGAGTAGTAATGTTTACCCTTCGGCTATCCAGCACTTTCCCTACTGTTGCAGTCACTGGAATGGGAATAGTAATTTTTACCCCTCCGCTATCCAAACCTTTCTCTACTGTTGCACTCCCTGGAGTGGGAATGGTAATATTTACCCTCCCGCTATCCAACACATTCCCTACAGTTGCACTCACTGCAGTGGGAACAGAAATTTTTTCTCTTCTGCTATCCAGTACTTTCCCTACTGTTGCACTCACTGGAGTGGGAATAGTAATTTTTACCCTTCCCCTATCCAGCACTTTCCTTACTGTTGCACTCATTGCAGTTGGAATAGTAAATTAAACTTTTTCGCTTTCCAACATTTTCCCTACTGTTGTATTTATTGTATTGCGGAATGTACGTTTTATTTTGTTTTAATAGTTTAATGTTTTAATTAATTACAGAATGTTTTTTTATTTAAATTATTGATATATGTACATATTTTATTTTTATATAATTTAAGTGTTTAAAAATTAACGAAAGATAATAGTTAATAAATTATTTTAAAGTAAATATATGTATATGTGTAAATGATTAAGTATGAATGCTCATATTTTCTTTGATTAAGTTTCATTTGTATATTTAGTTAAAATGTAGATTACATTTAATTAATTTTGTTAAAGATAATATTAATATTTTTGAAGGGTGTTAAGGCCACCATCACAGATTTTCTCACATGGATCAAATGACTGAGCTTCCATCGGACATTCACGAGTCAGTCCGGTAACACAAGTTTACCTTTTTTAAACTTGGTGATATAAATTTTCAATGGCACAATAGTGACAGAGATAAACTGGAAACCATCTTATATGAATTAATTAATATTGTATAAGAGTTATAAGACTAAGGGGCATATTACCAAGCAATAGCGATAATTATCGCTATTGCTTGGTTAGAGACAAAAATTTACCGCTGAGCTGCGGCGAATTTTATCGCAGATAAACCTTGGTATTACCAAGGTTTATTGCAAATGCGATAAAAATCGGCCGCAATGCACGAATATCGCTGAAAAGTCAGCGATATTCATGCATTACCGAGCTAATGCTCTTAGCCATGTCATCCACCTCCCATTGGATAACATGGCTAAGAACTGCTCAGGGCAGGTGTTAACTTTTGGAGATATTTGCGCTTAGCGCGAATATCTCCAAAAGTTGGTTATAGGAGATAGCGATGAAAGCGACTGTTTCCAGTCGCTAACATCTTGGCACGCCCACTTTGCATGTCATTAGTGATAAATATCACTGACATGCAAAGCGGGGCCCAAGATGGTCGCTATCTCCTACTAGCTGTCGCTAACTGGTGTTAGCGACAGCTAGGTATTAGGTCATATTGTACTCTGTTTCAAAGGGACTCTGCACCTTTTACTCATTGTGCATTATGCCATCCCACTATCCAAGTAGAGGTCAAACGCACACTACGCCTTGCTCTTTTGAACTGTAGATCCCTCCCCAGGAATTCTTTGGAGGTTAACCTCCTTATTTTGGAACATGAGCTAGATATCCTGTTTCTAACAGAAACATGGCTTACGCAAGGCCCAGAAGCAGATATGGTGAACGCTCTTCCACCTGGTTTTCTAATCCTCACCCAGGATAGACCGCTGGGTCGAGGGGGAGGCGTCGCTATTCTATATAAGAATCCACTGACCTGCAGAGCCCAGAAAGGGGAGGTAGAAGATTGTGAGAGCTGTAAGTTCTCCTTCCAAATCGCACCCACTGTTGCGATGTCGGGGTTGCTAGTTTATCGTCCCCCAGGAAATATTGGAAACTTCACTAGCTCACTTACGGAAACGGTAATGGTCTGTGCCGCTTCTGATACAAACTTCATTACCCTGGGAGACCTTAATCTCCATTTTGACGACCAGGAAGACCGGTCAGTGACAGCCCTCCAACATGATCTTAAAATCTGCGGGGCTGACCTTATAAACTTGGAGCCTACCCATAATAAGGGCCACTTGTTAGATCCTATTTTTGCAAACATTTCTACCATGAAAGCAGCCCCCCGATCCCACTGCCGTGGACGGTTCATTTCATGATCCCTTTTACCTGGCAAACTAAATTAGAGAGCATCCCCCCCACTAGTGTTGGTGCACCAGAAAGACCCTGGGCCAGGCTATCAGTGGAAAATTTCTCACAAAGCCTGGAAGCTTCACGCCCACTACTTTCGCAGAACCCCGTCCTAGCAGAAGCAGACCTCTGTAGGTGGATGTCGAACACACTCGACGCCGTCCTCCCTATAAGATCGGCAGGAAGAAAGGAGAAAAGACTGCGCACCGCCCCTTGGTACACGCCTGAGCAGAGGGTTATGCGGAGGGCATGTAAAAAACTAGAGCGTGCCTGTGTGAGAAGTTGGCCTGATATGCAGTGCTCACTATTCTAGTGATCACTATGTATTAGTCCAAACAACCCTTATTGATGATTGGTTGTAAGTCAACCATAGACCAGCTATCCTAGTAGCATGGACAAGAGCAGTCTTTAGGCTAAACTCTAGAGGGCGTGTTAAGCCAGCTGTTATACCATCACATATACCCCTTGAACACCAAGTGAAAGGACACCACACAAGTTGTTATGAAAATAAAAGTATATTTATTTAGAACACAACAGCCCTGGACTCTTTATGAGGACAGGGCGCTAAGCGCAATACAAAGCTCTTATGAAAATACTGAAAGTCGCACAATTTACACAAATGCCCGAGAGGCACGAAAAACCATATACTCTAAAAGTGGAATGCGAAATTACTAGCAGGTAAGTACTACTCTAATAGGCTTTAGGATCGCTAGGACTGGACTACTGAACCTTCAGATTACTAGCAGGAGGCCTAGGGAGATCGGGTGCAGAGTGTGCACTCTCACGCGGGATGCGGGACAAAGTCTATGGATGCTAGATTTCGTAAAGTTAGTGTTATCGGACGAATCCGACTAGGTAGAGCTGAAACGAAAAAGGATCTGGACCTTTGGATAGTTAAGCTATGCTGGAGCACCGAAATGCTCAGGTTACCTAGCCCAGGGGCTGCGGCTGCATAGGTCTGGAAAGACGTTGGGAATCCTCATTGCAGTCTATGGAGCCTGAAAGAAGAAGTTGCTGGCAGGCGACCAGTGATGAAGTTCGATGTGACCCAAGCCTGGATCGGTGAAGATGGATACCTGTAAGCAGAGGGGACCAAGTTCTGAATCACTAGCCAGTGATTAGATGGGCACCAGGATGGCATCGGACGAAGTCACCTCGACCAGGTGAGTGGGCGACGCTGGGCTCTGCAGTCTCTCGGACCAGGAGGTGTTGTCGGCGACCAGGATGGAGGTGCGAGCTGTCCCACGATGGTATCTGCTGTCGACGTCGCTGGACCCAGGATTGGGGAAACAAGTCTTGGCAAATGCAAGCCCACGCGGTGGACTCAAAATGGCGTCTGGGGTGGACCAGGAGGGTATGGGGTGCTCCTCTGTTGGTGGGGAGCAAGGGCCAGTCTGGAGCAACCAGACCAGCGGTGTTGTCGTCATGGTGCATCGTCAAGAGGGCTACAAGCCAGCAGGCAAGTAGCCGGACAACGCGGTGAGCAGCAAAGAGCAGAAGGGCCCCACACAGATCTCGTGGATGCTGGGGGGCTGGACTTTGGTGCTGGAGCTGCTCAGGGTTAGGGCTTCCCACACCCCAAAGCACTCACTCGAGGATCCCTCGGCGGTCGTGCTGGATAAGCGTCGTGCAGTTCTGAAGATGGCCGGTCCCTCGAGGTCTCGTCACACCCACGGACCTCAGCTGAGCTGACGATGTAGGTAGAGGTCAGAGGTGCCAGGGAAGCCGGGTCTCGTCGTGCTGGTCGGTCGGATTCCTGAGGAAGGACGTGCAGCAAACCGCAGTGTTCTTAGTTGGTGCCCGCAGATGCAGGGTGACTACTCCTTAGTCACAAGGGAGAAATCTTAGGAAGAAGTCTTGAGTTCCTTTCGTAGAAAGTAGTTTCAGGATTCAAAGATGATCTAATTTGGAAGGGTCCCCGCTCCCACCTTTATACTAAAGAAAGGGGCTGGTACGGGACTAGGTCCTGCCCATGGGTGGGACCAGGAAGGGGGGTGGTTACACCCCTCTCCCATGCCGGACTTTCCCCAGCTCAGGGGCTGGTGTGCCCCTGGAACCGGTTCAAACTGGCAGATGCATAGTGAGACCGGGGTGCCACTTGCAGTCACCTTCCTATTCAGCCCTGCCTACCTAGGATACACAAAACCCTGTCTGGGTCGGTGCTAGCACCGCCCCTGACAGGAAACCCTTTGTCCAAGCTCTCCTCGCTGGAAGGACTCCCAGCAGCAGGAGGTCAGACTTGTGACTGTGGTGGCAGCATCCATTTTGTGATGCTGAGGCTCGAGTTAACTTTAACCGAGGTTCACAGTTACATACATGTCGTGTCCCTCTAGAAGGGTGGAATGCTAACCCCGTCGCCAGAATTGGCGAGGGGTTAGTATTCCAATTCGTATGACACCTTACTCGACATGTTTTGATAAAGCGATACCAAAGATAGCAAATAACCGCGAGGATTATAATGCACTTAAGAGTATATGGTACGGGTTATCATAGAACAACTATTAGGACTTGGTTCCGCAAGCTGCAGATGGGCTCAGCTCATGCTAGAGCACCATCTCACATGATTCCATGCACTCTGCCTTCAGGATTGGTAAGGCCTGCCATAGAAGTGACTGATAGGAATCTATGTGCCCATTTTAGGGTTAGATATAGGTATACTATATCTACAGCAAAGGGTGATAACACCACTTTACCCCAGCTGTCGTGCAGCCAGTTGTGTCAGATTTAGATGGCCAGCCAGGGGTGGCATAATACATGCTGCATCCCCTGGTAGGCCCTGGGTACACTTATGCCCTGAGTTACAGGGTCTGATAAGGTGGCCCAGTACCAATTGGTAAATGCACCTAAGGTACACGTGTCAATTTAGTGAGAGAACAGCAAGGCTGTGGGTCTGATTAGCAGGCCCACAGCCAGAGAAGTCGTAAACAAGTGAAGCAAAAAGCAAAGATCTGGGGTGATCATAGGATTGCAGACCCTACTCTCCTACAGCCTGGAGGAAAAATTGGGAAGTAGCCTGTAAGACTGAATATCGAACGGCGATGAGGAGCTATAAGCTCTCCATCCGGCTAGCTAAATCTCAATTTTTGCGGAGAAAATTAGTAATGCCTCCAATTCCTCTAGAGAAACTTTCCTGGTGGTCAAAGAACTCCTGAGGGTCCCTACACCTTCTGCCCCCACGGATAATTTGGAAGACAAATGCAATGATCTGGCAGAGTACTTCCATACAAAAATTGAAAACATTCTGATCACTTTGCCCCAATCTAACATAGGAGCTGAGCCCCTGGAGGATGAGGGTTTACCTCAGAGGACCCTGGAGTCCTTTGGCCCAGTCACTAAGGATGAAGCCCTTAAAGTCTTACTGTCCATTAAGAGTGGCTCTCCCCGGGACGGGAAGTCGTCCCCATGAGGATTCTTAAACTGGTTGCCCCTTCCATTGTGGAGTCTATTACCGAGGTTATCAATGCCTCATTAGGCGCGGGTGTAGTCCCACCCAATTGGAAGAGTGCTATAGTAAAAGCCCTCCTAAAAAAACCTAGCCTAGACCCCCTAGATATGGCTAATTATATGCCCATCTCGCTACTCCCGGGACTTAGTAAAATCACGGAAAAATTGGTTAATTTCCAGCTTTCCAATTTTCTTGAGTCCAACGGTGCGCTGAGAAGCTCCCAAACAGGCTTTCGCCCGGGCCAAGGTACTGACACCGCCTTGCCGGCAGTCACGGAGGAGGCACGCTGCATTTTAGATTAAGGAGGATCAGTGGCAGTGATTCTCCTGGACCTTAGTGCAGCGTTCGACACTGTCAACCACCGAGTGCTACTCCAGCGACTGTCAGACGCCGGAGTGAGGGGGACAGCGCTGAACTGGCTCCGGTCATTCCTCAGCGAAAGATCCTTCCAGGCCTGGGAAGGGGGCGCACGATCGGCATCCACCCACCTCCACTGTGGTGTGCCCCAGGGCTCCTCCTTGAGTCCCACATTATTTAATGTGTACATGGCCCCCCTGGAGGATGTGGCGGCTCCATTTAACATCAAGATCGTAAGCTACGCTGACGACACCCAGCTGGTGTTCGCCCTCTCACAGGCCACGGATAATTCCCAGGTGTTACACTCTTGCCTTTCCAAAGTCTACTCTTGGATGGGGGACTCAGCATTAAAACTGAATGGGTCAAAAACTGAGATAATGTTGATGGGACTGAAAAATCCATCTCTCCCCTGCTCGGCTTGGCCCAGATGCTTGGGATCCCCTCCCAAACCCAAGGCTGAGATCAAGAGCCTGGGCATTTGGTTGGAGCAAGATCTCTCCTTTAGGACCCAGGCTTCCAAACTAGCTGGTGTCTGTTTTGGCCTCCTCCAATCGGTACATAAAGTACTGCCTCTGATTCTTTTTTTATCTTGGAAGCTCTTAATCCAGGGTCTGATCATGTCCAGGTTAGATTTCAGCAATGCGATCTACCTGGGTGCCCCTGAGATCACTCTGAACAAACTTCAACAAGTTCAGAATGCGGCAGCACGAATGCTTTACAACATCCCCATGTCTCGATCGGCCAAACCAGCACTGAGGGCGCTACACTGGCAGCCAATACGAGAAAGGGTGAAATTTAAATCCCTCTGCCTTGCGCACAAAATCTTGCAAGGCAAAGGCCCTCCCGTCCTTCAAAAGATGGTGACCCCGTACAAAGCCAGTAGAACTTTACGTTCGGACCAACAACATCTTATCGTTGTCCCCAGGGTCAAAAAGGCCCGAACAGGAGGAAGGAGATTCTCCGTTAATGTCCCATCCCTTTGGAACGCACTCCCCTTAGGTTTACGCGCGGAGCCATGTCTCCTACGTTTTCGAAAACAATTGAAAACCTTCCTCTTCTGCTAAATTTCTGTGCCTCTGTTCTGTCCGTAGTATTACTCTGTTTGGTGAAGCGCTGGGATGCTCTAGGGTAACCACACGCTGTACAAAACCGCTTCAATAATAATAATAATAATAGGTAATAGGGAGATAACTTTATCTCCGCTTACTTGGCTTTCAAAGCCAAAAAAGCGGAGATAAACCCCCTTGATAATATGCCCCTAAAGCTTTAAGAGAGAATTTACCACTGGAACAATTTCTGTGAAAATGTAGGAAGTTCTCAGACTTCGGCACATTCACAAGAAATGCTCGAATATTTTTAGAACAGCTACGACAACATGTATAATTGAATCTCCCATTAGAACAATTGGCAAAACTAAAAGACAGGCTATGAACAATAATCGCCAAGCAGAGTGCCTGAAAATCACCCCAACCCTGAGACAGACAAACTAGTATGAGTCACTGTTTACTCCGGCATTTCCAATAACATCAAAAAGCTGAACAATAAACACTGGCACATTTTGACGAGATTAAGAAGAGATCAAACTCAAAGGGCTTGATTTACGATTGCAAGGAATATACAGAAAGTGAATTTACACCTGTTAATCAATTTACCTATGTACAATACCCACTGATGGGACTGCATGGGTAAATGTTGATTCAGGGAGGGCAGAGAGCCTTCCGAGCTGGCGATGCCCTCTTAAGTTTGCACAAAGTCAATGGTTTCCAAAAACTTGAGAATGTGTGGCTTTCAGCAAGCGTTCCTCGACCCGTGCACACCCTAGAAATGGTTTAAGGTGTGCTCCTCTCAATGGGAAGGGATATCCTGACACCTGTCAGTGGAGAAGTGTGGCTCAATGGTTAGAGCGGCAGACCCTGATGCAGAAGTCTGGCCCGGGACCAGTGTTCAATTCCCGCCTCTGTGGGTCTTGGGCTCAATTTCCTCGGACCTGATAATTCTGGCCTCGGTGCCTACTCTAATCATGGGTCCCACTCTGTGACTCTGGGCAATAGCTTGCTTAACCTCCACACCGGCCCCAACAGCGCTAGGATGCCTGGCCTCACCTTGGGTGTGCCCAGGAGTGGGCACTTCACAGGGAAAGGCCAGGAAGGGTTCCTCAGCGGTATTCGTACAAGCGCCGAGATGCCTCTGGGTAGTCGTGCGCTATACAAATACGTAATTATCATTAACGTAATTATCATTATCTGTCAATGTGTAGAAAGCGAGTTTCTGCAGTGAAAAAACTCTTCACCATGGAGAAAGAAAAGAAAAAAGTTTTGCATCTGAATGAATAAGATCTCATTCTCCTTGTGCAGCAGAGTATGCATAAGTGGGCATTGGGAAAGTCCACCCTAGAGACATGGTTAGGAATTCACAAAGCTTTCCTAGGAGAACACCTAAAAACCTGCAACCTGCAGGGCTTGGCAGGACACTTTAAATGGTTTGTGGGTTTCTTATGCAGCAGCATCTTTGTGACTCGGGCTCTAAAGGACACCATGAACTGACCTAGTATGCCCCCCTCAGCCCCCCCCCCCCACTATTTCATTAATGCTTCCAGTTCCCAAAGCCCCCAGGTGGATCCTCCTAGTCTACAATGTTCCAGGGTATGCCGTGATCCCAGAGTGAATGGTAACCTCTGTGGGATTACCAGGACATTAACGGGGCATTTGAATTCAAGCCCTAGGGGGGTTGATTTTGCTGCTAGTTAACCCTTCAGGGTCATTCAGTAGCATTTTGTTTCACACTGGACATTCTAAAGGGCCAAACCCGGTGGTGCTGCAACAGACAATAGACCCAGGCACCAAAGTGTGGTCCCCATCAGTGAATTAGAAAGCTAAAAAAGTGGCCAATGTTTGCAAATTGGGGCAGTTTTGAACTTGTAAAGATATGCTGTAAACGCGTTGTGCAAGGTTTGGAAGGTTGCATGGATTTGAACTTGCTGCAGGCCATGTTTGTTTTAATATCAGGAAAATTAACAGCAAAAACCAGCCCAAAAGACCATAAAACAGGCCCACAAACAGCCAAAAAACAGCCCACACACTGATCTGTCAGACTAGCCCAGTGGGCACTGCCTGATTGCCCTATGGCCAAAGGACAGTAATGGGTCTGCCCAGCTCTTGTCCAAATGCCGACTCTGAGATCGGCCTCTAGCTCCTGAATGGAGAAATGAATTTGAGGAGACGAGTGGGTCATATAAGCAGACCTCTCCTAGGACCAACACTTACCTCCCTCTACCAGTAACTATGCCGCGGATGGTATGTGGCATTATTGAAACGTGTATTTGATTCCAATTTGTGAATCGAAGTCACCTTTCTCAAAGTATATTTGTTCTGGTGATATGTTTGTTTGTTTAACCATTTTAAACAGCTTTGGCATAGTACCTTATCACTTGGGTGGGCGAAATTCATGTAATTTACTACTGCCATCTTTGTGCTTCATATGCACTGTTTTTTAATTAACTATGCAATAAACCTAGGGTATATGTACAAGAACTGCCGCTAACTAGCGTTAGTTAGCGGTTGTAGGCGCGGTGAAAACTGCTGCTAACACTAGCGTCAAGGTGATAACATTTTTGACATTAGCGAGCGGAAAGTGACGAAAGGCCCATTAGTGGTAAAAAAATCACGTTAGTCAGCCCAAGTTGATTTTTTGCCCCTAAAGGAAAAAATAGCCTCCAAGTCCACCTCCAATAAAAAATAGGAAATAAAACCAATGGAATGGAGAATGGAGCAGCCTGGGCCAAGTGCAGCACAGGACAACAACCCCCCAAACTCCCCAACAGCCAAGGTGACCAGCCAGAATCCAGGGGAAGAGGACATGCAGTTTCAGGGCTACAGTTATGAAACGAGGCACATCGCTGGGAAAAACCAGAGATGCATCATTACACCAGATCCCTATTTTGTGGTCTTCAAATTGAACGAGGGCAGGGCGCACCTTAGCGTGTGCGGACCACCCCGTCAAATCTTCACGGTCCTGACGAAAACCCAAGAATCCTTTTTAAATGGTTGAAACATGTAGACCTAATTTTTTCTTATAATATTCACATAGCACACTTCGCTATTTTAACGAATTACACTTTATGAGACACCAAAGCCTTCCTAATTAGGCACGGGTGCCACACTGGTTTTATAAGGGTTCAAGCACTCAAGAATAAAGTCTTGAAGTGAGTAGTTTTGGCCCTTTTTTAACACACCTATCACTGTAATTTGTATGCACATATAAAAGAAAAAGGAAACCGCTCCACTGTAGTCAGGTGTCGCAGCACACCCTGTGGGCACTCGGCCTATGGGGTGGGACCCCGATGATGAAGCATGTCACCAACCAGGTTGGTGAGTGAGGGGTCTTCTTTAAGGACATGCACTGTCCTGTAACGGGTTGGGGCACACTGTGCTGACCTGGGGCCTCATTTATGAAAAGTGACGCATCGCTGCGTGAAAACAGTGATGCGTCACTTTTCACTGCGCACTCCTTGCGACACCAATGATGCGTCATATTTAATGTATGACGCATCATGTCGCAAGGACTTACAGATACGTCAGTATTTCTGACGTATCTGTAAGCGCAAAAGTGGCGCATTGCTGGAGTGTGTCACAAAAGTGACGCAACTCCAGCAATGCGTCCTTTCACATGGGGAAAGCCCCATGTGAAAGGGCTTGCGTCAGTCTTACGCCTGCTGTGAGGCAGGCGCAAGATTTTGACGCAACAGCGTCCTAAAAGTGACGCAGTGAAATCTCATAGATTTCACTGCGTCACTATTACGAGGCTTTTTGCGGGGGAACGCCCCCTCTGCATACATTATACCTGACGCAGGTATAATGTGGCGCAGGGGTTTAAAAAGTGACGCATCTACCTAGATGCGTCACTTTTTAAATATGGCGCAACAAGGCGCATTTTTTACGCCGCTGGTGCGTCACAAAAAGTGACGCACCGGCGGCGCAAAACTGACGCAAGGCCTCATAAATAAGGGCCCTGAGCTTTAAGCTCTAGAAGCAGAGATTGTTCTCTGTTTTTTCCTTCAGGGGGTACCCCTCAAGAAAAGCCATGCAAACAACACTCCAAGAAGGCCAACTGGTTCACTCCTGCCCTCCACTAGTCCAGGCGCCCCTGCAGACGTCTCGAGTAGAGATGGAACCACAACATCAATCAACTCCACAACACAGTCACCCATATACCATGGTGCAAGGGTGCCTGCGTTGGCACATGGCAGCCATTGTGCACCATCGTAGGGGGGAAAAACGGGGGCTTAATGCTGAGCCCCTCATGACAGTTTAACGCCGCCGGTGCATCATTTTCTTGATGTACCAACGACATTGATCTTGCACAATGTTGCGCCGTATTTACAAAGTTACACATCTAGGCATATGCGTCTGGTATGATGTATGCAGGGTGGGCCTTCCCATGCAACAAAACCTTGTAGGATTGGCGCAGTGAAGTCTCTCAGATTTCACTGCGACAATAATCCTAGGACATCACTGCGTCATAACCTTACGCCTGCCTCTTGGCAGATGTAAGGGTGATGCAGTGCGATAGGGAAAGGCTGGCCCCATGCATTACTGGGGTTGCATCATGCTTGCAACACAACTGTAGCAATGCGTGACTTTAGTGCTGCCAGATATGCCAGGATTCCAGACAAATCTGTCCTTCTTTGCGAAATGGAGCGCCGTATATTGAATTCGGCGCATCGATGATGTTGCAATCAGGGTGCAGTGAAAAGTGTTGCAACACTGTTTTGTTGCAGCAATGCAACACTTTTCATGAATGTGGCCCAGGAATGCACCCTATCTTATTGATACGGCACATTCCTGCCCTTTTGTTTTGCTGCAGGGCAGCGCAGCAACATTCCTTGCAACGCTGTCCAGCACCAAAACTTCTGAAATGAGGCCCCAAGTGTTTGCACCAATTTTAAGACCCGCTATTTTATGGTCTTAAAAACTGCCTCTTGCTGGACTTAGCAGCAGTTTTGGTGGGTTATCGCCGTATGAAAAATTCATTGTAAATATCGCAAAGTGGGGTTAGCAGCAGTTTTTGCACAGGAACGCCCACCTTGCATCTTATTTTCATTAGGCCCCACTAACAGAAGTAGCGCTCTTAAAAATTCACGTTTATGCCGGAAAAGTGCTGCTAACTACAGTTAGCAGCAAATTGTAAATACGGCAATTTTAAAAAAAGCAGCCGCAACGTCATTAAATTGATGCTACGGCGCGTTAAGTTCTTGTACATATGTCCCCTAATTACTTGTGAGACTGTAAGCAGAGGTTTGTATCTTGGCACCAGTGTAGATAGCACGTAGGCCATTTGCTTGAGTTGCTCTGTTTGAATGAAGCCTGAATGAAGCCTGATATATATAGCGCTACTTAGCCCAACGGGCTGTTTCACCTGCCGTTAGAAAACCAAAACTAGAAACCACTCAAGTTGGGTGTTAATGCGTGCACCCCTGTTCTCTCACAAAGATCCACTCCTTGGCCTGCCCGATTGGTCCTTGAGCCTGAAATACATTTTACAGACTCATTCCAAATGCACAGTACCGAAGTCCTATTAAACAGCATGCACTCAGAGGCAGTGCTGTCTCATGGTGGTATGCAGTGAGATGTGATGCTCTCTTCCTAAATGGCATGCACTGGAAGGTGATAGTCTCACCTTCATGCTTTGCACTGCCGGGGTGGTATGCACTGGGAGATGATGTTCTAGCCTGGGTACTATGCTCTCAGATGCAGTGCTCTCTTCCAGGTAGTAAGACTGGGAGCTGATGTTCTCTCCCTGGTGGCATTAAGAGGTGATGCTCTCTCCCTCATAGCATGCACGGGGTGGTGATGCTCTCTCCCTGGTGTTATGCATTGGAGGTGAGGTTCTCTCCTTGATGGTATGACACTAAGAGGTGATGCTCTCTCCCCGGTGATATGGACTGGGAGGTGATGCTATGTCCCTCATAGTATGCACTGGGTAGTGATGCTCTCTCCCTGGTGTTATGACTGGGAGGTGATGCTCTCCCCTGGTGGTCTACACTAGCTGGCTATACTCTCTCCCAGTATGGACTGTGAGGTGATGCTCTCTCCCTGGTGGTCTACACTAGCTGGTGATACTCTCTCCCAATATGGACTGTGAGGTGATGCTCTCTCCCTCATGGTGTGCTCTGGAAGGTGATGCTCTCTCCCTGGTGGTCTGCACCAGCTGGCAATACTCTCTCCCAGTATGGACTGTGAGGTGATGCTCTCTCCCTCATGGTATGCTCTGGAAGGTGATGCTCTCTTCCTCGTGGTATGTTCTGAGAGGTGATACTTTCTCCCTCATGGTATGCTCTGGAAGGTGATGCTCTTTTCCTCATGGTATGTTCTGAGAGGTGATGCTTTCTCCCTCATGGTATGCTCTGGAAGATGAGGCTCTCTCCCTCATCATATGCAATAGGAGGTGATGCTCTCTCCCCAGTGGAATGGACTGGGCGGTGATGCTCTCTCCCTCATGATATGCACTGGCCGGTGATGCTCTCTCCCTCATGATATGCACTGGCCGGTGATGCTCTCTCCCTCATGATATGCACTGGGAGGTGATGCTGTCTTCCCCAGTGGAATGCAGAGAGATGATCCTCCCTCCTTGGCGAAGTGGAGGTTTACGGGCAGATAATTTGAGGTCAGTGAAGGAACTTCCGCAAGTGGTAACAGCGAAACTGGCCAAAGAGGTGGCAGAGTGTAGGATTGCGGGTCCATTCTCTGTTTAGCCCTTGGAGGATTTTTTTCCCCGTTGGGCGTGGTGCCCAAGAAAGAGCCTGGGGAGTTCAGTATGATTCACTACCTCTTGTGGCTAGAGGGTGGGTCTGTTAATTACTTCATTGCTGAGGAGGATACCAGGGTGCTTTGGTGGACAATGCTTTTCGGCTGTGTGATGTTAAATTCCCTTTTCGTTTGCTGCCCATTCATCTTGCAGGTTTCCCATTGCTTGGTATGCAATTGGGGGTGCCATCTATGTGGATAAAGTGCTGCCAAAGGGTTGTGCCATCTCTTGTGCCTTGTTCGAGCTTTTCAGTACATTTTTGCAGTGGGTTTTGAGCAGAAGCAATGGATAACTGTATATGTCTCACTACCTTGATGATTTCCTGTTTCTTGGGACACAAGCATCTGGTGACTGTGTCCGGGCATTGTGCCATTTTTAAGCCTTCGCACAAGAGTTTGGGGTACCTTTGCTTCCTAGAAAATGGAGGCGCCTGATGTTGTGCTGACTTTCCTGGCCATTCAGCTGAATTTGGTGCAGTGGGTGGCATGTCTGCCAAGTTGGAAAGTGGATGAGATCCAGGCTTTTCTGTTGCATGTGATAGGAGAACAAAGGGTTGAGTTGAGGGTGGTGCAGAAGTTGTTTGGTTTCCTTAAGTTTGCGTGCCGAGTGGTTAGAGCAGGCAGGACTTTTTGCAGGCGTCTCGGCATGGCCATGTCGGGGGCAATGATGCTGCACCACAGAGTGCGAATATCCTTGGGTGTACGAGCGGATCTGTGCATTTGACAGACTTTCCTGGAGAAGTTCAATGGTGTGCCCTTTGATTTTCTAGAGGAGAACACAGTGTGGCAGGTCCAGATCTTCTTGGTTGCTGCTGGAGCTTTGGGTT
Organism: Lissotriton vulgaris; assembly: GCF_964263255.1. Classification (NCBI taxonomy): domain Eukaryota; kingdom Metazoa; phylum Chordata; class Amphibia; order Caudata; family Salamandridae; genus Lissotriton; species Lissotriton vulgaris. The sequence goes on from NC_141691.1 coordinate 71,914,593, forward strand.
TCAGGCTCTTCTGGGGCGGGATATGGTGGGCAGAGAAGTGGCCGGCACATTGCTTGAGTCAAAGACTCGGAAGGAGTACAAGGGGAGCTTGATTCAGATCGATTAATACGACTACAAAAAGAAGCATGTACGTACGGAACTACATGGGCATTTTCTCCTCAGGCACCTGAAAGGGGGCACAATCCCCTGGGGCTTACAGGTGAAAAATGTCCCTGTGATTTTCGTCGATGATGTAGAATATAAAAAAGGTTTCAGTTTTATCAATACAAAGTGCAGCAGAGACCTCATGGTCCATACCATAGAAACTGCACAGAGGTTGTGCTTACAAGAACAGAAAGAGATTGAGGAACTCACTGAGACGATCAAGACTAGTCCGGCTGTGACGGACGCCAAGGCACTATTAGAGAAAATTGAAAAAGAAATTAGGATCTTTAAGGACAATACCATCAATGACAAAACTTTCAAGTATGAAAGAGACGTGAAGGCATTCAAAATTGAGCAGGTATATCCCTTTCTAAGAGAGGATTATTATACCCAACAAGAATCTCGCAGAGCACTATCAACCTTCCAAGGTCGCTCTGGGAACAGATTCACAACATTCTCAGAGACCTCTTCTTCCGATTCATCGGGTTCGGACAATCGTAATCCTAATAAGAAACAGGTGGCTTTTTTAGACCAGGGCCAACAGCCAAAAGCTCGCTTCAAACAGCCGTGGGAGATGCGAACAAGGAACCGCTCATACAAGTCATAGAGGGTTCCAGTGCTGTGGTCAATCTATCTAATAGACCTTTAACATCAGAGGAACACTCGGTCTTGGCATTGGGGCTCAAGTTTGTGCCCGGCAAGAAAACTGATTACACAAGACTCAAGCTAGAAGCTATTGAGTTTTGTCGAAAAATTCGCCTCAAACTGTTTTTTTGGAATCACCCTTCCTCGCCCTCCATGGAAGTCACTGGATTACGCAATAAGTCCACCTTTGTCCCTTATCAGAATATCCCCAAAGAGGTTCTCGCATTCGAACAGGTCCTTCTGTCATCCATCGAGAAATTAGAAAAGGGCAAACATTTTGTTCAACAAAATATAGGCCAGAATCAACGTGCGGCAATTAAAACCCTCAAGGAAGACAATTCGATTATCATCAAGCAAGCCGATAAAGGCGGGGCAGTTGTGGTGTGGGCTCGTGAGAAATACCTAGCAGAAGGTAACAAACAGGTCAATAATGCCACCTGGTACAGACGTCTCCCGGAAGATCCTGTTAAGGAGATTCAACGACTCATTGCTGACACTCTTCAGCAAGGGTCAGACGGTGGCTTTCTGGGCAAAAAAGAACATGACTATCTACTAAAAAAGCATCCCAGAACTCCTGTCCTCTACCTCTTGCCCAAAATTCACAAGAGTTTGCAAGATCCCCCGGGACGCCCAATCGTCTCCGGGTGTGCCTCCTGCCTAGAGCCTCTTTCACAATATGTGGATTTCTTTTTGAAACCATTTTTAACAACAGTCAAGTCGTACTTACGCGACACTACTGATTTTCTTCTTAAAGTAGAAGACACTGAGTTTGACCCAGAGACCCAACTGTTGGTAACAATGGATGTCACCTCCCTCTACACGCAGATCCCTCAGGGGGAAGCGTTAGAGGTGATGGAAATTTATTTAAATCAGAGAGAGAGACCCCACCAGGTACCAACTTCCTTCATCCTGAGACTTGCTGAAATTGCCTTAAAAAAGAACTATTTTTCATCCAATGGCGAGTTTTACATGCAGGTTAAGGGCACCGCGATGGGGTGCCCTTACGCTCCTGAAATGGCCGTACTGTACATGGCACAGTACGAACAGATGTTTGTGGACAACAACAACCCTTTCAAACCGAACATTCTGCAATGGTTCCGCTACATAGATGATGTCTGGCTCCTGTGGCAGGGGAGCCAGACTGATCTGGCGGCATTCCATGACTGGCTTAATAACAGGCATGCTGATATCAAGTTTTCGATGGCACAAAGCAACGAAAGGATGACCTTCCTTGACGTTGAAATTGTGAACATCAATGGGGTTCTTAAATCAACCCTGTTCAAAAAGGACACAGATAGGAATACTATCTTGCACCATAAGAGTGCCCACACAAGGAATCTGAAATCCAACCTTCCATATGGGAAACTATTGCGCATCAGGAGAAACTGCTCTGATTTGAGAGACTTCACGTCCCATGCGGAGACATTTTGCCACGAAATGCAAGAAAGGGGGTACCCTAGAAAACTGCTGAAGCACTCATTACAAAGAGCGCGCTTCACCCCCCGCGAAACTCTTTTGCAAGTACGTCCCAAACCCACACTTGAAAGACTGGTCTGTGTCACCACTTTTGGACCAGATACCCACAAACTCAGAAAAGCTGTACTGAACAATTGGCACCTAATGGCGAATTTGGAATGCCCACTTCCAAAACCCCTGTTCGCGTATAAAAGAAACCAAAATGTAGGACAGCAAATCATGAGAGCGGATGTATCTCTACCAAAAAAGAAAAGTGATCTTTTGAGTCAGTGGAACCTCAAACCGATCACGGGACACCACAAATGTGGGACCTGTGTCGTGTGCCCAAACACTATTGAGGGCGACGAGTTCCAACATGGGTCCACCAGATGGAAACATTTGTATTTTTCGAATTGCAAAACCAAAAATGTGGTGTATCTGGTCCAATGCCCCTGCGACCTCATTTATGTTGGTAAAACCACACAACAAGTTAACACGCGAATTTGCCAACATCGTTCCAGGATCAAAAATAAAATCATGACCGCCCCCATGGTGGAACATTTTGTTAATGTTAACCATGATGCCAACGATTTGAAGTGGACGGTCCTGCATACAATACGTTCATCCCAGAGGACTGTGGATTTTGACAAAATGCTCCTTAAAATGGAAGCATATTTAATTCTGAAATTTAATAGCGTCCAGAGGGGCTTGAATAGCCTATCTGAAATCGCCAGACTTTGACCTAATAGTGCCCTGGCGCCAGATGACCGGATGGGTCGCGCCTCAGTGTTGTTCACTTCTCTCTATAATGGAGTGTTTCCATTTAAACAACCACGTAGCACAGTGCGAACTACATATCCCACAAGGCCCAGCGCCTTTCCAAAAAGCTTATTGCCATGGTTACACTGACAGTACCAGCCTTGGCGATTTGACAGAGCACAGGGAGCCCAGAGCAAGAGACACGCAGGTAAGCGGCGCCTCAGCGGGACCTGCCGCCGGCTTCACTCGCGGTTAACGCGGAAATTATGTTAAACATTTCGCTCCGTTTTTCCCTTAGCGGAAACTGACTCTGGTTGAATTTTTACACGCCGGACTTCTATAAACAACGCTTGTCCAGTCACTCGGACGGCCTCGCATCATCCTTTAAGGTATGTTGCATGCAAACCATCACACCACTCGTGTAAACCCCGTTTTTTAAAAATAATTACCGCTCCCGGTTTTAATAACACTATTGTTCTTCCCTAGAGTGCCACAGGCTGCTTGAGGTTTAATAAATGTGCCAATGAGCCTGCAACCAACGTAGAAAAAACCGCCCACACTAACTTGAAAAAGTTTACGGTATGTGCACTTTTAAACAAAGTATTTTGCACTCCCCAGTCATTAGCCTTTTAAACGGTCTAATGTCAATTCATTTTGTCATAGGCAGCTCCAATTCCTGGATGCCCTCTTCAATCTGCACTACCACACCTTCATTGAATTAGCTTCCATCAAAAGCGGTAGGTCCCCCCTAACTGAGTGTCACAATATAGGGAGACTGTCGCCCTTGTTTCATGAAGTTCACACAATCTTTCCTTCTCTTTGGCAAACTTACAGACAGAATAACCATGCCCTGATGAGAATCCGGAAAGTAATTCTCTGGATTCGAAACGCGTCGGCTAATCTGAAAAGGATAATTCATTTACCAGCAACCACTGGTCACACAAGATTCTCGAATTCATTTTCGCGTCTCTTTCTTTCCCAATTCCTTTTTGCTTTACTCCTCTTTTGCTTCAATCAAATGCCTAATTGTACTTACCATTGATTGTAATGTATGTTGTAATGTTTTTGTCTGTATTCTATATATTGTCTGTTTAACCAATGACTATATTAAGTTTTTGCTCATATTTAGTTTTGACACTGTGGTGTATTTCAAAGTTTTACTTTGGTTTGATCTTATGTTACACATAGGTCTTGTCTGCTCATAATACGTTTTGTTTGACAAATGAAGTACAAATGTCCAATTAAGTGGTATAAATAAAAGTACTTGCTTGGAAACGACAGCTTGCGTTTTTAATGTTCCATAAATATGGTTGTAATTAAGTTGTGGAGAGGCACTCTTTTTTCTAATTTGAGTCAAAGACGCAGCATTGCATTTTTTGAGTTATTTCCACTGTTGGGAGCCCTGGCGGTTTGAGGTGATGAGCTGAAGAACAGGATGGTTCTTTTCCATGTTGACAATAAGATGGTGGTGGACCTAGTGAACAGGCAGAGAGCAAGGGATTTGAGGGTGTTACAGCTGTTGAGGAGTTCCTTGTTGATGTGTTTGAGGCTTAATGTGGTGTTCAGGGCAAAGCATGTTGAAGTGGAATTACCGAGAGACACGGCCTCAAACAATTACATCAAAACAATCAAAAGTTATATTAAAAAGGGAAGGCAAGAAGGGGCACCGGGACCCACGGAATACCACCTGTGCTCTATAAACAAGATACAGAATACTGGGCAAGAGCGCTCAGCCCTCAGTTTATGGAAATTAAACTGACAGGCCTACTCCCTCCATCTTGGCGGACTTCGATAATTTTGCCAATTTTTAAATCAGGTGACAAGACTGAGCCCAGGAGCTATAGTTTAGTTTCCCTCTTGGCAATGAGGCAAAATTCTTTGCGGGCACCTTACTGGACGAACTGCACATCTGGGTGGAACTCGATCATCCCCCTAAATCAAAGTGGCTTCTCCAAATCTGTTGGGACTGTAACAAACATAACAGCTATGGCTCTGTTAATCGATAAGGCCCTGATTTAAAAAATGCTGTTACACCTCTGCTTTATAGATTACTGTGCGGCCTTTGATCACGTAAACTGTCACAGACTCTGGTCGAAACTGGCAGGCTGGGGTATACCCAGGCTTTACTAAATTTGTTAATTAATCTGCCCACTCAGACCTGGGTTCAAGTAAAGTTGGGGGACGGGTCGACTCTATCAAGGAAGATCCCAACAACAAAAGGCCTCAAGCAAGGTTGTGTACTGGCCCCGACATTATTCAACCTGTTTCTTGCAGATCTGATCCCGCTATTAAATGCCAGCAAATCACACTCCACAAAGATCGGGACCCAAGTACTATCATGCTTACTTTACGCTGATGACTTAGTTTTGATCAGTCAAATGAAGGTGGGTCTACAGCGTCTTCTTGATATTACTTTTGAGTATTCTGAGGAAAACTAATTAAATATTAACTTGGCGAAAAATAAAACCATGACAATTAAAAAGAACCGTAAGAAAACACCTGTCTGGTTTTGGGGCAAGACTCGAATAGACTCAGCTACAGATTGTAAATACCTGGGAGTGATTATCGACAAATGTGGGCACTTTGCACCACAAAGGGACACAATTAAATAGCCATAGATGCCTCAATGAGAAACCTCAACTCCAAACTGACTGGCCCCTCACTTGCCCCACTAGTTGAAGTTATACAGGCACAACTTCTACCTACAATAACTTATGGGAACGAGGTACAGAGGGGAAGAGACTCGAAGCTCTTGGATGTTGTAGTCGCAAAAGTGTACAGAATAATTTTTGGTCTACCAACACGAGTCTCTCCAGCACAGATCAGGCTCGAATTTGGCGATCAAAAACAGACCCTTGCAAGAAAAGGTAGGATAGTCATCTTCAGGGATAAAGCAAGGAAATCCAAACCAGGCACCCTAAATGGGCATTTGTGGTCAGAGGTGCAAGAGAAAGAATCATCACCAGCTGCAAAATACTTAGCAACTAGTCTGACCACTTTAGGTTGCACAGAACTGTGGGTAACTTCTATAAGTCATTGCCTTCTCAAAAAAGACAACAAAGAGAATAATAAAGAATCCATCCTGGATTGAAGACAAGCCAGCCCTATCAAAAAGATTGCATGGCTGGATAATTTTGAGCTCCTATACCTTTTTGGCTGCACAAAAATATCTATCTTTCGGTTTGCCAAATTTACCAAAATTAAAATTTTAAAATACAGTTAGGAGGACTGCTTCCATGCTGTAATGACCGACTTTTTTCGGCCCTTTTAGAGGGAGAATGATGGAGAATGACTCCAGTCTATTAACCGTGTAGTATAGGGATTAGGACTATAAGTAGGACCTCTTCATGAGGCACAGTAGGGCATTTTCGTACCCCTTTCTTTAGATCAGGGCTTATGAGTTTAAGCTAGGGGATAAATATATAAGTATTAATGATGATCCATCCTTTTGCAAGAGTGTTAGGATATTTTCCATGGAGTTATGCGTATTTTGGGCCCTGTAGGCCTTAAACGGGACAGACTCCATCTTGCCCTCTGCCTGGTAGCTTCAGAGGCCCTCTAGGTCAAGTGTAATATTTTAGTTTCAAGGTGTTGTTCGCTTGGAGAGAACCGGCTCAGGCTGGCCCTTATCGAAGGAATGTATTTTTCTCCACTCCGAAGACACAACTTCAGGCCGGCCGGCTGGGAACGTGTCCTTGGTACGGGGAGGTACAAGAATTTGGTGCGCGGCAGGTTACTGGCCGTAACTTTCCATGAAGGGACAGGCTTTGATATTAGCGAAGGTGTTAGGCAATGAGGGAGTTAGTTCGTAGGCGGCAGCTAGCCGTTAGCATCTCTGCTATTAATTATTTCCACGGCGGACAGTCGCCATCTTTGAAGTCCGAGAAAGATTTAAGACCGAGACTCTCTGAGAAAGACTGAAGGAGAAATAGCGCGGAGCGCACAGAGACAGAGAGAGAGAGATACGGTAGCTAATAACCAGCAAGGTTCCAGTGACTTGGAGGGAAGCAGAAGAGATTGAGCCTAGCGGTGCAGACTTGTACTTGTGACGGCTGGGGTGTGACTTCAAGACGAGCCAAGATACAGAGATGAGAAGGGAACCTAGATGACTGCCGAGCCCCAACTTCATATTAACCAGGTGACCTCCGCCCTTTCCTTAAATAAGCGCGCACTCTAACCTTTACCTTTTCTTTGCAGAAAATACATTGCATAGTATTGTGTTTATGTTTATTACCAATAAATATCCTAGTTTTTAGTGAACCGACATGTGCCTTGTATTCTTGTTCAATCATGGTAACTTACCCTTCTAGTTGAGCATTGTTTGCATGAACGGATGCGAAATCCCGATCAGGTAAGGAGTGACCAAGCAAATAGGAAGCGAGGGGACCTTTGATGCCAGGAGCATAAGGTACATATTATAATGTGGAAAACCGTACTAACTTTCATTGTCATAGTTTTATCCCAAGTAGATAAATGAGAAGTTGTTCCCATAGGTGTCCATAGGAAAGTGGTCGTCGTTGATATACGGCGTTAATGAGAGCGCTGGGGAGGAGACCAGCGTGGAGGTTCGCCGGATTGTGAACCGTGTGTAAATGAGAGCGCTGGGGAGGAGACCAGCGTGGAGGTTCGCCGGATTGTGAACCGTGTGTTAATGAGAGCATTGGGACTGCAGGCCCGTGTGTAGACACGCCGGATTGTGTGTCATATCTGCCCTAGGGTAGATTAGTCTGGGTCTGAGTGGCCGCGAACTAGCTGATATGAATAGGTTATGGTAGAAAACCTATGCATGTTTATTTCTATTTCCCCATCCTTAGGTACGAAATGTACATATATGTATCCATACCCATTGTAAATACGTTCTAAGAAGGGAGGTGATTACGTTCCGGCTGGGTTAGAGGGGCCCCTAGGGGCTGATTCCATCTGAGTGGAAAATCCGGTTGTTACATCTGGCGTCACGAACTGTTTACGAAGCCTGTGTGCGCTGTATTGTTTTAATCTTGTTGGTTTGCGCTCGGCTCGTACGTATAAATTTTTGTTTATAGTTTTGTATATAATTTTTGTGTGTCGACATGTTTGCGAAAAAATCGACATCTGTTTTCAAGTTGCCTATTCAGATTCCCGGCTGGGAGTCTACGCCTTACGAGGCCTTGGCCCGTGAGTGGGCCGATTCTACTGGTTTGAGTGAAAATTGGTCTTCCTGTTTGGAGCAGGCGGAGCCTGCTGATGTGGTTTCATGCTTGCAGAAAGCGCCAGTAGTGAAGGGTGATGAGCTTCCTATTTTGGGACGCAGAGGTTGGATTGTGCTCAATGCATACAGAATTCTTCATGAGAGGTTTGTTCAGTTGCGAAAGCAGTTTGCGGATATGGAAGGGCAGTGTGTTGAGTTACAAAATGCGCATACTCTTTTGCGCTGTCAGAATAAATTGCTTGCCGACAAACTTGAGACTTATCAAACTATAGCCGAAAGGGCTGCAGTTCGCATTGCGAGATATAAGTACAAACACCGTCGTGGTCGTGTGTCTACACGGAAAGTGCGTCTGGTCGTGGCGAAAGCCGGACTGGATTGGAACCCTGACGAGTGGGATGGTAATATCTGGGATTCAAATGCTTCTGACTCCTCGGCTGAGGAGGGTGACAAGCGCGAGTCTTCTCGCTCCGGACGTGACTGTAAATCTGCTTCTCGTGACGATAATATTGTTCCCGGCGACCGTGGTCGCTCTTCCCATTCAGGTGATATGTCTTGCCCCGATTGTTCTTCTAAATCTAAGATGCGGGCTTCCTCGGAAGCTCTTCCTGAGGTTTCTGCTCATCCTGTATTTCGTCGCAAATTACAACAAGCCCCTGGTAATCCAGCTGGTGTTGCCCTGGATAGTATTGAAGATTTTACTCAACAGGAGGTTAGTGATATTTTACAACGATTTCGTCAACGGCCCGGTGAGGCTTTGCTTACGTGGATGGTGCGCCTTTATGAACTGGGCGCTGCCGGTATTATGCTCGATGCTGTTGATTGTTTGCGGTTTTGCTCTTTGGGTTCCGACTCTACCATTCAAGATCATTTTCGAAACTATAATGGTGCTGGTCAGATTACTTTGCTCCAGCTTGCATCTGATGGCTGTAACCATAAATATCCTACTGAATCTGATTGGCCTGTCAATGACAAGCCGTGGTATACTTTGCGTGATGCGTCGCAACGTCTGAAGGAGGAAGTGATGAAGACCGCGATTTTTCTCAGTACTTCTGATAGGTTGTTGGACGGTCTTTTAACATCTTCTGTACGTAATCGCATTATCCGTTCTTCCCCTGTTGCTTACAAGCAGGTAATGATGACTTTATTGATTAATCAGACCGGCAATCCTTTGTCTGCGGTGCTTGAATCTGTTCGTCAGCTTGGTGAGTTGGGTGAATGGTTTAAACCTGAGAGACAATCTCGACCTGAGGGTCGTACTGCTGGGGATTATAAGTTCTCTAGACGTGATATGTTTCTTGCACTTTTGGCTGATGGTGTGAAGAGGGAGGACATTGACGGCGAGCCTAATAATCGCTTGTGGGACATATTCCGTAAGCGTGGTTTGGATCGGAAGGAGGGTGCCCGTCGTGTGCGGAAGAATGATTGTGATCGTGGTTCTGATGACAGTGGTGATGAGACGTCGTGCGGATTCTGATCGCCGTGATGATCGGCGTTATGATCGTGATGTGTCCCCTCATCGTGACAATGTGAGAGGGAGAGAGGGGGAAAAAGAAAGGGGGAGAGATGATCGTGCTTCCAACCGAAATAGAGATGAGAGAAATTATTCCCCTGAGCTGAGGAGAAGGGAGGATCGTCACAGGCTTTCTGATCGTAATTCACAGTACTATGAAAATGACAAAAATCCATTTCGTAATGGAGATGGATATGAACAGGAAATTTTGATACCCAAGAAACATGAGAGTATTTATCCTGATTTGTCCTGGCTAGCGGAACGCAGTAAAAATGACTAGGAAATAGGTCAAGCTCCAGTACACAGGTGGGCTCACAGAGACAACAGACCCTATGTAGATATTGAGATTTTTTGGAAACATCGTAATATCCAAAGGGCCCGAGCACTAGTAGATACAGGAGCGGAGGCCACTTTAATTCATGGAAAATCAAAGAAATTTAAAGGACAATTTTTCACAATCACTGGTTTAGGTGGGAAAGAGACCCCCGCAGTGCAAACTACACTTGAAATAAAAATTGGTAGGATTCCCCGTAAAGAATATTCTGCGTTAGTCGTACCACTTTTGGAGTATATAATTGGAATTGATATTCTAAAAGGAATGACTTTGCATTTGGATGATGGTTGTTATCAATTTGGAACCAAACATTACATTTCGACCAGACCCGTACGGGTTGGCCGTTTACGGATGCCCCCCATTAAAATTCCTCAAGCCACGAAAGTGGTTTCTCAGAAACAATATCGTATTCCAGGTGGTCATGAAGAAATTAGTGCTACAATTCAGGATTTGGTTGACGCAGGAGTTATAACTCTGGTCACGTCTGCGTGGAATAACCCCGTCTGGCCCGTGCGCAAAAGTGATAATTCTTGGCGCATGACTGTTGATTATCGAGAATTGAACATACACACACCTCGTTTAGCTGTTGCAGTACCAGACATTGTCACTTTGATTCAGAGAATTCAGAAGCATCCATGTACATGGTATGCATCCATTGATATTGCTAATGCTTTCTTTTCGATTCCAATTGCCCCCGAGTGTCAGGAACAATTTAGTTTTACCTGGAATGGACGTCAAATGACGTTCAGGAGTCTTCCTCAAGGTTATGTACATAGTCCCACGATCTGTCACCGGCTGGTGGCGGAGCATTTGTCTGAGGTGCCCGTGAACCCACAAATACAGGTGTGTCATTATATTGATGACATTTTGATTCAAGGTGAGACGCAAGATCAGGTACAGTCCCATTTAGACCAGATCCTTGATTGTTTACGAGCAAAAGGTTGGGAAATCAATCCTGATAAATTACAAGGCCCATCCCAAAATGTCAAATTTTTAGGTATTAATTGGCATGAAGGTCACAGAGATGTGATCCCACAGGTGAAGCGAAAAATTTTAGATTTTGCAGTCCCAAGGAATAGAAAAGAGGCTCAGAGTTTCATTGGCTTGTTTGGTTTTTGGCGTCAGCATATTCCCCATTTGAGTCAGATTTTGGCTCCGTTATATCGAGTCACTCGTAAAAAGAATGCGTTTGAATGGGGTGAACCACAACAGAATGCTTTTAATTTGGCGAAAGAAGCGATTCAGTACGCCTTGGATTTGTGGCCTGTGGGCGAAGGTGATGTGGATTTGAATGTGTCTGTGGAAGGTCCGTATGCCAATTGGAGTCTATGGCAAAAGCAGGGCAGACAAAAAGTACCATTAGGTTTTTGGACTAAAAAGTTACCTGAGGCTGGTGAGCGTTATATACCTTTTGAAAAACAATTACTTGCATGTTACTGGGCTCTGGTGGATACCGAGCAATTGACCCTAGGTCGTGCTGTGATTTTGAGACCTGAGATTCCTATTATGCAGTGGGTTTTGAGTTCGCCAAAATCCCACCGGATTGGACATGCTCAAGAGGCGAGTGTGTTTAAATGGAAATGGTACATTCAGGACAGGGCACGTGTGGGTCCGAAAGGTGTGGCAGTGTTGCATGAACGAGTGGCGCAGGCGCCCTCGAATGAGACTGGAGGTGACTGTTCTGTACCTGTAGTACAGGAATCTCCTGTCAAGTGGGGTAAATCATTTGATGATCTGTCCGCGGAGGATAGAAAACATGTGTGGTTTACGGATGGTTCAGCGAGGTTCATTGGTGAGAAACGGCATTGGAAGGCAGTGTCCTATAACCCGATCACGCAGAAATTATTGAGTACCACTGGTGATGGTAAGAGTAGTCAATATGCTGAATTGTATGCAGTTTACCAAGTTTTGAAACAAGAACTACCTGGCACATGTCATATTTTTACTGATTCCTGGTCCACTGCTAATGGACTGGCGGTATGGTTACCAACATGGCATTCTCATAATTGGGAATTGCAGTCAAAAGAACTGTGGGGAAAAGAACTATGGCAAGAAATTTGGGAGTTGCTCCCACAGAGTACTGTGACAATCTTTCACGTGGATGCTCACACTCCGATAGACTCCCTTGACAAATTCTTTCATAATATTGCAGATGAGAAATCTAAAATTGCTGAGGCAGTGGTGGACATGCAGGATTCTGATTTGGCGGGATTGGCGAAATGGGCCCACCAGAAAGCAGGACATTTTGGAGAGAAAGCCACTAGCAGGTGGGCTGCCGACCGAGGAATTTATATTCCTTTTAATTTGATTAAAGATGTCATTCTGCATTGTCCCATTTGTCAGCATTCTAGAAAGAAACAAGTGCCTCATATTGTTCGAGGCCAGTTACATCGAGGAAAATTGCCCGCTCAAATTTGGCAGATTGATTATATTGGCCCGCTCCCTATGAGCAAAAATTGCCAGTATGTTTGTACAGCTGTTGATACTCATACTGGCCTTTTGGTCGCTTTTCCTTGCAAGCAAGCTACCCAAGTGAATACCATTAAGACTTTGGAATTGCTTATTTTGTATTATGGTGTTCCATTCCAAATTCAATCTGATAACGCATCCCACTTTCGTGGAAGATTGGTACAGGAATTCTGTGTGGAAAATAACATTGAATGGGTGTTTCACATTCCATATTATCCACAGGCTTCGGGACTGATTGAGAGGATGAATGGTTTGCTAAAAGAACAATTACGAAAGTTAACGGACGAACATTACAAACACTGGAGGGACTTTTTACTCCAGGCATTATTGATTTTAAACAATCGTCCCTTGTTGCATGCTGAATCTCCTTTGATGCGTTTGTTTCCTCCAAATGTTGATGCAAAACCCAATTCTATGTCCAACACTGTTATGTATTGGGAAATTACCCCCGGAGCTTTGGCTCCATGTAGAGCGACCCCAGTTTCCGCAGGCTTGGACCTGCATGCTTTAAATGATGCAAATTTGAAAGGAAGAGATCGAATCATTATTGAAACCGGCATTGGTGTCTGTATACCTGCCGGTAGCTTCGGATTGATTGCCCCCAGGTCAGGCCTTGCCCTGAAAGGAATTCAAGTACTCGGAGGAGTAATTGACAATGATTATCAGGGAGAGATTAAAGTTCTCTTGCTTAATAGCAGTGAGATTGATTTATTGATCAAAAAGTCTGACCGCGTTGCCCAGTTGCTGATTATGCCTGTCTTCAGTGGTGAGATTCAGAAAGGCACTGCCCCAACTTTGTTAACTGTGCGAGGACAAAAAGGCTTCGGATCATCTGACCTTCCTGGAGCTAAAATATGGGTGCAATCGCCTAAACATTCCCCTGAACAGGCTGATATTATTGCGACCGGTCATGACAACACCGTTCTGGTGATGAGGCCAGGGAAAGATAGCTGGGAAGCTGTCCCAGCTGATAAATGTTACCTACGAGAATGATTAAGGCCTGTGTTTGTATTCTTTCAGATCATTCTCTGGACTGCTGCTGCAGGATGTGTCGGCGTTGGACTCCTTTTGGTCTGCTACGCCGGGAGAGGAGAGAACCCACCGACTTCGGTTGATTGGAGAACCCGAGTTCCGCGTTCCTTTGCTGCGTGGGACTCATCATCGAACTTTTGGATAACACTTGCAAAAAGAGTGACTAACTCTCCACATTTCTGCCTCACTCCCATGAGGTCTGTGACTGACATTTTAGCGACCTGTTTGGTTGCTGTCCCAGCATCCACTGAAACCTTGCGACATATTTTTAATATTTCAAGTGCCCGACCCAATATTATTCTGGGCGATTTTGCGGCCCATGAATTCTGCCCTTTATGTACTATTCTTCCTGACTCTGATCCCCCTATTCATTCTCAAATCACAACCTACAATATTACGCAGGGTGATTTATGCTTCATTCTAACATGTGATCCCAAGGCTATCACCGAATGCCTTAAATTAAAACTTCAGGCTGCCACTTCTTTTTCAGCTCATCAACGATTGCTGTGTTTAAAGAGACTTCCGAATTCATGTGTTTCCGTAAAAAATAATATGACATGTAAACGTCTATTAGTTGCTCCTAGTTATTACCGTGCAATGTTGCTGCCCTCTGGGTGGCTCTTCTCGTGTGGAAACTCCTCCTGGCCTTATATTCCCGCTAATATTTCTGGAGGTCCATGTGCCATTACTAGATTAAGTTTATTAATGTTTTCCTCACATCCTGGTTCCCATTCCCGTATGGTACGAGACTCTATGTCATTAATGAAGATTGTGATTCCTCTGTTCACCTCTACTCCAAATCGGAATACCTTGGTTTAGCCTTTTCTATTATTGGTGTCCCAGCGTTGGCCGTTTATAATGCAAAAACAATCGGCAAGATGGCCTGCTGGATGGTTAAATCAATTAATCAAACTTCTACTGTATTATCTGACCTGTTATTAGATGCCCAGGGTGAACGTCGGGCTATTTTGCAGAACCGCGCAGCGATTGATTATCTTCTGTTAAAACATGGACATGAGTGTTCTGATTTTGAAGGCCTATGTTGTTTTAATTTGTCCGATCACTCTAAATCAATCCAAGCCCATATTGACAAACTCCATGACTTAACTGCAGAAATTAGACAGCATATTGATCAGGGCTGGTTCGACTGGCTCTTTAATTGGTTACCTGACTTGCATTCTTTACGACAGATTTTAGGGGGTATTATTGTTTCCATTTGTATTTTAATAGCTATTTGCTGCTTTATTCAGTGCATTCCTTCTCTACTTCAATATTGTAGATTTGGCAAGAAACCTAGATCAGTTAATTTTGTTTCTTATTATTCTTCCACTGATGTTAGTTCTATTTAGAATATAATTAATAGACTGGAGTCAAGGGGTGAAGTGTAATGACCGACTTTTTCCGGCCCTTTTAGAGGGAGAATGATGGAGAATGACTCCAGTCTATTAACCGTGTAGTATAGGGATTAGGACTATAAGTAGGACCTCTTCATGAGGCACAGTAGGGCATTTTCGTACCCCTTTCTTTAGATCAGGGCTTATGAGTTTAAGCTAGGGGATAAATATGTAAGTATTAGTGATGATCCATCCTTTTGCAAGAGTGTTAGGATATTTTCCATGGAGTTATGCGTATTTTGGGCCCTGTAGGCCTTAAACGGGACAGACTCCATCTTGCCCTCTGCCTGGTAGCTTGAGAGGCCCTCTAGGTCAAGTGTAATGTTTTAGTTTCAAGGTGTTGTTCGCTTGGAGAGAACCGGCTCAGGCTGGCCCTTATCGAAGGAATGTATTTTTCTCCACTCCGAAGACACAACTTCAGGCCGGCCGGCTGGGAACGTGTCCTTGGTACGGGGAGGTACAAGAATTTGGTGGGCGGCAGGTTACTGGCCGTAACTTTCCATGAAGGGACAGGCTTTGATATTAGCGAAGGTGTTAGGCAATGAGGGAGTTAGTTCGTAGGCGGCAGCTAGCCGTTAGCATCTCTGCTATTAATTATTTCCACGGCGGACAGTCGCCATCTTTGAAGTCCGAGAAAGATTTAAGACCAAGACTCTCTGAGAAAGACTGAAGGAGAAATAGCGCGGAGCGCACAGAGACAGAGAGAGAGAGATACAGTAGCTAATAACCAGCAAGGTTCCAGTGACTTGGAGGGAAGCAGAAGAGATTGAGCCTAGCGGTGCAGACTTGTACTTGTGACGGCTGGGGTGTGACTTCAAGACGAGCCAAGATACAGAGATGAGAAGGGAACCTAGATGACTGCCGAGCCCCAACTTCATATTAACCAGGTGACCTCCGCCCTTTCCTTAAATAAGCGCGCACTCTAACCTTTACCTTTTCTTTGCAGAAAATACATTGCATAGTATTGTGTTTATGTTTATTACCAATAAATATCCTAGTTTTTAGTGAACCGACATGTGCCTTGTATTCTTGTTCAATCATGGTAACTTACCCTTCTAGTTGAGCATTGTTTGCATGAACGGATGCGAAATCCCGATCAGGTAAGGAGTGACCAAGCAAATAGGAAGCGAGGGGACCTTTGATGCCAGGAGCATAAGGTACATATTATAATGTGGAAAACCGTACTAACTTTCATTGTCATAGTTTTATCCCAAGTAGATAAATGAGAAGTTGTTCCCATAGGTGTCCATAGGAAAGTGGTCGTCGTTGATATACGGCGTTAATGAGAGCGCTGGGGAGGAGACCAGCGTGGAGGTTCGCCGGATTGTGAACCGTGTGTAAATGAGAGCGCTGGGGAGGAGACCAGCGTGGAGGTTCGCCGGATTGTGAACCGTGTGTTAATGAGAGCATTGGGACTGCAGGCCCGTGTGTAGACACGCCGGATTGTGTGTCATATCTGCCCTAGGGTAGATTAGTCTGGGTCTGAGTGGCCGCGAGACTAGCTGATATGAATAGGATATGGTAGAAAACCTATGCATGTTTATTTCTATTTCCCCATCCTTAGGTACGAAATGTACATATATGTATCCATACCCATTGTAAATACGTTCTAAGAAGGGAGGTGATTACGTTCCGGCTGGGTTAGAGGGGCCCCTAGGGGCTGATTCCATCTGAGCGGAAAATCCGGTTGTTACACATGCATAAAGCACTTTCCACATTGGCTAAAAAACCAATCTGATTCCATTTGTCGCCTATGCGGTATAGCGCAAGAAGATATGCTGCACCTTCTCTGCACGTGCAAAGAACTAACACATGAAAGGAAACTGCTTTTAAAACCACTTTTTAATAAGAGAGGTATTCGCACACAGACGCAGGCTTTGTTGGCATGCTTTGCACCTGAGGACACGCAGCTTAACTGCCGCTTTGTAAAAAATGTTAAACAAGTGGTGAAGAAAATGCCTAGACAGATCATTAATATAGCTGAAAAGCAAATGTTGGATGCTGTTAAATAACTGCTTATTTTACCAATGTATTGCAAAGATCAATTAGTTTGCATTTTAACTGATTTTTTTAGCAAATCGGTTTTATTATTGTAAAAATTGATGGTATGTAATGAGATATTTTGTAGCAATGGTTTGAAGTAACTGTGCTAAATAAAATAAACTTGAACTTGATGTTCCGGGGGCCGACAAGGACATCGCGGATGCTTTGGGTCGTTCACAGTGCCATCACTTTCGCTGTTTGGCGCCAGGAGCGGCGAAGAGCAAGACAGAACTTCCAGTGGACACCTGGGCCTGGGGGGAGTGGGAGTTGTTGGACTGGTCGAGAAGTTGTTGGCTGAATCTACCAGGAGAAGTTACAGGCTGGCATGGAGTGAATTTAGGGAGTTTTCGTGCCTTTCCTGAGAATTGATGCTTCTTGGACCCAGGACTCTGAACAGGGAGTTTTGAGTTTTGTTTTATTCTGCTTTGATAAAGGTTTATCGCATACCACTATGGCGGGCAAGTTGGCCAGGATTCCATTCTATGGTAAGCCGTATTTGGGCTTTGACCCTGGCATGGATGAGATTCTAGGTAAAATTTTGAAAGGGTGGGGTAAGGAGTGGGAAGGGGGGAAGTCGGTGTTACGTGAAGCTATCACGTTCGAATTGTTGCGGGAGTTGTTGGGGGTCCTGCCTCTGTGCTGTTACGACCCATTTGAAGTTTCACTATTTTGACTTTGTATGAGCTGGATGTTTTTTGGGACATTTCAGGGTTCTGAACTTTTGGGTTCTTCTCGCTGAGGGGTGGGGGGAGTCTTGTATGAAGAAGTACGTTTGGACCAAGGGAGATTGGGCATCTGCCTGTGACGGTCAAAAGCGGATCAGGCAGGCAGGGGGATATGGGTCTGGTTGTGTGTGGGTGGGTACAGTGCGATATGCCCTGCCCTGGAATGGCGTGCATTTTTGTTATTACCTCTGAGTTTTTTATCAGGAGTATTTTGTCATGTGCAGGGTAGCAAGGTCCCCGCTTTTCAGTTGTTGTGCAGGCTTGGCAGAGACCCCTCTAGTTTTGACACACATTCCTTCTGGATTGGGGCAATGACAGCACACTTGGTTGGTCTTCGGGCAGGGTTTGACAGATTGGCAGGTGGAAGTCAAGGTGCTGTGAGAACTATGTGAGGAAATGATATGGTCTTTGTCCTGGGGGGGCAATACATGAGTAGGTTTTTGTCTGAGCTAATTGTCTCTTTCTTCTACTGCAGTGTGTATGAGCAGGCCGGGCACCAAGCCAGTTAACTGGATTGTGGGGCATTCCTATGTAACCTGGGCAGCCAAGTATGTAGACCAACAGGTCTATGGACAGAACCTGGGCCTGGGGAGCAGCCAACTTGAGGTGTTTTGGTGGGAAAAGGGGGGAATGCGATGGGGGCATTATTTCCTTGGCTGACAAAGTTGGTTCCGCAGCGAGGGGGGAATGACCTGCTGCGATTGTCTGGATTGACCTTTCTTCACCATATGTAAAGGGACTTGGAGGCGATCAAACAGATTTTTTTAGGAACAGGTGTTTGTTTGGACTGAGCTTGTGCCGCACAGGTTCTGCAGGGGGGCAGTGAAGCATGCGGCAATTGATAAGGCCCTGATAAAGTTGAATAGGGCAATGAGGGTTCTCTGCCTCGCTCCTGACATCAAGGTGATTGCGCATGTGGGGTTAAAAGAGGAGGTACCAGGTCTGTTTAGAGACAATGGGGTGCATCTTTTGCATTTGGGAAACGTTTGCTACTTGATGGAAATGAGGGATGTGGTGAGTGCATTGTGGAACGAGTCGATTTGGTGCCGCAGGTCCTATTGCTGGGAGGCGAAAGGTGCACAGGGTTTGCTTGTGCTGGTGGGGCAGATAACCACCGTATGGGAGCTCGCTGGTTGGCGGTGCTTTGGGGAGTGGTGAGTCACATACTGGCATAGCCATTCCTTGGGGGCAGGAAGAATGCACAGGGAACTGATGGTGGTGCGCGGGATGCGACGAACAAGGGAAGAATCTTCAAGGAAGGATGTTTGGAGGGCAAGTAAAAGAAAGATTGAGTATATGGAATGAGGTCAGCGCGTGAGAGGGGGAAGAGTGGAACAAATGAGATGGTCTTACGGGGAAGTGGAAGTGGGTGAGTGGTGAATGAGGCGGGGAGAATAGTACTCCCTGGGTTATGCCAAGAATCATATGTTGGAATTTATTGTTAATGTTAATAAAGTTCATTGGTATGTGAGCAAAGTTGTCCTAATAAATGGCCTTTTACGCTATCACAACAGCGTTGAGTGTGGTTAATGCACGAAGGCAGAGGGGCTGGTGATGTAAATAGTCTCAGGAACAGTCCACATTGTATATGTTCAGCAGGGCAACAGTGGGATTTGACAGTGTCCCAATGTTTCCCACAATAAGGAGATACCTTCGGTCTGGAAGGGAAATCTTAGCATCTCAAGATTAAGTCACACCTGTATAACTTCACTGCAGCAGTTTAGGTGGACCTTTAGGGACTATGCAGCAAACTATTCATAACAGCCTGATGATAACTGTAATCAGAACTATTTTACTATAAATGATTATTGATGAAGAAAAGAGATATTTTCAAGCTGTTTCTATGCAGACCTGCCCACTAACAAGACCCTAGATGTATCTGCTGCTGCTGCACGTGATGAAGGCTGCTGCACGTGACGAAGACTGCTGCACGTGATGAAGGCTGCTGCACGTAATGAAGACTGCTGCACGTGACGAAGACTGCTGCAAATGATGAAGACTGCTGCACATGACGAAGATGCTGCAAATGACAAAGACTGCTGCACGTGACGAAGGCTGCTGCACGTGACGAAGACTGCTGCACGTGATGAAGGCTGCTGCACGCAACGAAGACTGCTGCAAATGACGAAGACTGCTGCACGTGACGAAAGGCTGCTGCACGTGATGAAGACTGCTGCAAATGACGAAGACTGCTGCACATGACGAAGGCTTGTTACATTCCACATGAGGCAAAGTGGGAGAGCATCTTTCACCAAGAAAGGTGAGTGAGCACACAGGGCCACCAGGGCAGAAGGAGGGATGTCCAGTGCCCTGTCATGTGACTAGCCAGAATCCACTAGAGGAAATTATCTGGCAGAAGAGGTCAGTGGGAAGTAATACAGGAAGAAAGGTTCTGCCAATGTGTGAAAAAACAGGATGTGTGGCGAGCAATTTGGGAAGTGAAATCCCAGAGTTCCTCTTGTTTTGCTGGTGTGATAGTTGCAGTTCTCCAGGCAGGAAACTCCCCTGTGTGAAAGAACCTGAGCTTCTTATCTTCACCAAGCCAGAGTCAATATTTCCCAAAACATTCAGGGTGAGGACTACTGCATGTAACACGTTTGTGCCTTTGTGCCTCTGGGCCGGTCACTCCTCCACGCACTGCGCACACTCCCCGTGGGTGTGCCCTTGCTGCCCCGTTCCCGCCGCTGCTCGCAGCTGTGCCCCTGACCACGAGGCGTGGTCTCTGCTTCTGGAGCGCAGCGCCGCTTCTGCTGCCTGCGTGACCTTTTGTTCCTGCCTCTGCCTCTGCACTTTCGTCTGTCCCCCCTGTGTTGGGACTGCTTTCCCCCGCTTTGCCCAGCATTTTTTCTTCCTGCCAGTCTCTTGCCCAGTCCGCCGTTTTTCCCGCCGTTTTTCCCGCCGTTTTTTTTTCCCGCTGTGCCCCCGCCACCTCCCCGCTCCCCGCCGCTGATCCCCTGCGGCCCCGCCCCCCTCCACCAGGAGCCTTCCCATTCGCCGCCCCGCTCCCACCTCCCAGCTGCCCCTCCCTCGCTCCGCCCCCTCCACTCTCCTCTTATGACAGAGTGGCCAACGTGCAGTGTGCACGTGCAGCGGGCGCGCCGATTGCGCACCAAAGGTGCGCCAAAGGTAAGCCCGTCTGCGCCCGTCCGCGCCTGGACCGCGCCCAGTGCCAGGACCCCTGGGCCCCGCAGACACCAGCCCACCTGCCGGACCTACGACGTCGCCACCCTCAACGCACTCAACACCGGCCCGAATCCCGGGTTGCTACCGAGCCATCCCGAGACGAACCCACGGACCCTTCAGCTGCCACGCCTGCAAGTTCACCTGCATCCGGACCTGTCCCGCACCAACACCCGCCAAGCCGAACAGCAGCAGCAACCACCTGAAGTGCATCCTCCTCAACATCCGCTCCGTCCACAGACACGCCATCGAACTCTGGAACTCTGGTCTTTGGTCTATCTCAGCTGGTGAAAGGACCCACTCATAATGCAGGCCATACCTTAGATGGTATTTTCACTAACTTGGAAAATATATTAGTGTCTGATGTCTTGCCTATGGCTTGGTCCGATCATTATTTGGTTTTGGCAACCATTCAAATCAACAAAACCACAACCGCCTCTATATCTCCCCCACGAGAACTGTTCAAGGTCTGGAAAGACATCAGTATCCCCTGCTTTAAGTAGGCGCTACTGAACTCCACACCCAAATGGGCAACTGATCCAGATACCGTTATTGAACAATACCACACATGGGTAGGCCAGGCGGCTAACAAACTGGTACCTGAAAAAAGAATATCCAGAAACAGAAGTTCCCCCTCAGCCCCTTGGTATACTGAAGAGCTTAAAAAACTGAAACAGCAATGCAGAAATAAAGAGAGAATCTGGAGGAAAAAGTATGATAACGAGGACAAGATAGTGTACAAGGAACTGTTAACTCAATATAAACTTCTAATTATAGAGACTAAAAAGAAGTTTTATACTGAGCAAATCGAAAGCGCAAAAAATTCAAACAAAAAGCTTTTCGAAATAACTAAACATCTCGCGGGATGTGCCCCAGACCTCAATCCTCCTTGCTCACAAGAGTTCTGCGATTCATTAGCAGCATTCTTCTTCACTAAAGTAAATGACATATTTTCAGCATTTAACCAAGGCGAAAATCAATGGATCAGGAAAACAAATACCCCTCCTCCAAGTAATACTCTTTTTTGCTTCGCAGAGGTAACAGACGACAATATTCAGGACATTGTGAAAACAATTAAATCCGGATCAGCTCTGGATCCCTGCCCTTTAAACACTCTTCGGTCATTAATAGACGCCGTAATCCCAGCTATTACTCAAATGACCAATCTCATGTTCCGCACAGGAATTTTCCCTAACCAGTTGAAAAAAACCTTACTCAAACCACTCCTGAAGAAACCAGGCTTGGATAAAGCAGAACTTAAAAATTATAGGCCTATAGCGAACCTACCCTTTATTGCCAAGGTAATTGAAAAAGCCATGAATATTCAACTTGCGGGATTCATCGAGCAACACCATCTGCTCGATGAAACACAATTTGGATTCCGTAAGTTTCATGGAACGGAAACAGCCCTCATTAAGGCAGCGGATGACATCCGATTAATCAGAGACCAAGGTGGAACTGCATTATTGGTGCTCTTAGATTTATCAGCTGCCTTCGACACGGTTGACCATAAGATCTTAGTCAACCGTGTCGAAAAGATGGGCGTGCAAGGCCCAGCAAAAGACTTAATAGCGTCTTTTCTAGCAGAGAGATCCCAGGCAGTCATACTGGGCCAATATGAATCTGCTGAACTATCGCTGCCATGTGGGGTACCTCAAGGTTCATCCCTTAGTCCGACACTATTTAATATCTATGTGTCGGACCTCGCTAATACCATCAAAGCGCACGGGATGAACCTTACCTCATATGCGGATGATACTCAGCTGATATTGGCTGTCAGAAATGATGGGGAAACAGTGGTGGAAAATTTCAAGACAGGTATGCTGGCCATTGGAAAATGGATGTCAGCAAACTGCTTGAAATTAAATTCCGACAAAACCGGGGTGGTCACCTTTGGCCACCTCAGCCCCAGTTGATCCCCCACTTGGTGGCCATCATCTTTCGGAGCTGTACCTGAACCAGTTACGAAAGTGAGAAATTTGGGTGTCATCTTCGATGATAACCTAAATTTCATGGCTCACGCCAATCAGACGGCCTCCAATGCCTTCTACAAGCTACGATTGGTAAGGAAGATTCTTCCTTTTCTTCCTACCAATGTGGGAAAGACATTGGTTAGCGCAATGGTCCTATCAGCGTTGGATTACTGCAATGGCTTGTTTGCAAATGCCCAAGTTAAGACAATTAAGAAACTGCAAACAATCCAAAATGCAGCAGCCAGACTTCTCCTCAACATTCCCAAATTCAAACCAATATCCGAATCCTTGAGGAGTCTCCACTGGCTACCTGTTAGGAACCGAATCAAATTTAAGACGTTATGTATCGTCTACAAGGCACTACACCATCAAGCGCCTCAATTCCTGTACGACCATCTTGTCCCGTACACTCCCACCCGAATGTTACGATCTGCAGGACAGAATGACCTGGTAGTGCCACGGACTAGACTGGTCAATTGGGGAGACAGACGTTTTTTAGCTGCCGCCCCAAGATTATGGAATACGCTCCCACAAACCATAAGATCAAGCCCAAATCTATTGTCCTTCAGGAAGAAATTGAAAACCTGGCTATTCAATCTCTGAAAAACTGCAAAGATCATATAGGAGGGTAAAACAGTACAGCGCCGAGATGCCTGCGGGCAATTGTTCGCGCTTAATAAATACCAAAAATAAAAATAAATAAAGAAAATAAATAAAATAAAACCTCCTCGACACCACAGCTCCTGACGTCGCCTTCCTCATGGAAACCTGGATGAACGACTCCTCAGCGCCCGAAATCGCCATCGCCATCCCAGAGGGCTACAAGATCACCCGAAGAGACCGCGACAACCAGACTGGAGGAGGCATCGCCATCATCTACAGGGACACCATCCGCATCAAGACCAACACCGATGACACCCTGACAACCGCCGAGCACCTGCACTTCCAGATCCACACGGACCCCAAAACCACCCTCAGAGGCACCCTGATCTACCGACCCCCGGGACCATGCACACAATTCAGCGAGGACATTGCCGACTTCATCAGCCCGCATGCCCTCCCCTCCGCTGACTACATCCTCCCGGGGGACATCAACTTCCACCTAGAGAACAACAACGACCGCAACCCATCACCCTGCTCGACAACCTCGCCAACCTCGGTCTCCAGCAGCTGGTGTCCACCCCCACCCACCTCGCCGGACACACACTCGACGCCGTCTTCTCATCCAGCAAAGACATCGCCTTCAGCCACGCCACCGGACTCCACTGGACGGACCACAGCTGCATCCACTTCACCTTCAAAAGAACGACGATCCACCACCACCAGCAACAGGTTGCTCGAAGAAGCTGGAACAAGATCACAGCCGACCAGCTCGCCGCTTCCCTGAGCCAGCACCCTCCCGCCAGCTCAGCGAACCCCAGCCAGGCCGCCGACAACCTCACGAAGTGGATCAGCAACTGTGCAGACGAACTCGCCCCACTGAGGACCTCGCCCAGCAGACCCGGCAGCAAGAAGGCCCCATGGTTCACCAACGAACTCAAGAGCTCCAAGAAGAACTGCCGAGCCCTCGAGAAAGCCTGGAGAAGGGAACCAACACCGGACAACATGACCACCCTCAAGCTTGCCACCCGGAAGCACCACCAACTGATCCGCGCCACCAAGAAAACTGCATTCAAGGACCGGCTGGACAACAACGCACACAACTGCAAGGAACTCTTCAACATCGCGAAAGAGCTCTCCAACCCCAACGCCGGAAACAACGACATCATCCCATCGCAAGACCTCTGCAACTCCCTCGCCTCCTACTTCCACAACAAGATCGCGGACATACACAACAGCTTCAGCACTCAACCGATGAACGCCACGACCGAACCACCGCCCCCCACCACCACGTTCCGCGCCTGGACTCCGATCAGCACCGAAGACACCGTCTGCATGATGAACTCCATCCACTCCGGATCTCCAACCGACCCCTGCCCTCACCACGTCTTCAACAAGGCCGACGCTGTCATCGCACCCCACCTGCGGGACATCATCAACACCTCCTTCGACACCGCCACCTTCCCGCAGAGCTGGAAGCACGCCGAACTCAGCGCCCTACTCAAGAAACCTACAGCGGATCCCACCGAACTCAAAAATTACCGCCCCATCTCGCTCCTCCCGTTTCCAGCCAAAGTCATCGAGAAGACCGTCAACAAACAGCTGGCCGCCTTCCTCGAGACGAATGGATCCCTCGACCGCTCACAGTCTGGCTTCCGAGCCAACCACAGCACCGAGACCGCCCTCATCGCTGCCACCGATGACATCCGAGCCCTGATGGACAACGGAGAAACAGCGGCCCTCATCCTCCTAGACCTCTCCCCGGCATTCGACACTGTCTGCCACGCACCCTAGTGCAGCGCCTCAGCAACGTCGGAATCCAGGAGAAGGCACTGGAATGGATCATCTCCTTCCTCGACGGAAGAACACAGAGAGTCCGTCTACCACCGTATAAGTCAAAGGCCACAGAAGTCATCTGCGGCGTCCCTCAAGGATCCTCGCTGAGCCCCACCCTCTTCAACGTCTACATGAGCCCCCTCGCGGCCATCGCACGCCAACACAACCTCAACATCATCTCCTACGCGGACGACACCCAGCTGATCCTCTGCCTGACCAACGGCCCCACCGCCGCCAGAGCCGACCTTCACGAAGGGAGGAAAGACGTAGCCGAGTGGATGACGACCAGCCGCCTGAAACTGAACTCAGACAAGACGGAAGTCCTCATCCTGGGCTCCTCGCCCTCCGCCTGGGACGACTCCTGGTGGCCCTGGGCACCGCACCCAAATCGACAGACCACGCACGCAACCTGGGCTTCATCCTGGACTCCTCCCTCTCCATGACCAGACAAGTCAACGCCGTCTCCTCGTCGTGCTTCAACATCCTGCGCATGCTACGGAAGATCTTCCGGTGAATCCCCACCGAGACCAGGAAGATGGTCACCCAGGCCCTCGTCACCAGCCTACTGGACTACGGCAACGCCCTCTACGCCGGACCACCGCCAAGCTCCAGAAGAGACTCCAGCGGATCCAGAACACCTCAGCCAGACTCATCCTCGACATCCCACGACACAGCCACATCTCCGGACATCTGAGAGACCTCCATTGGCTCCCCGTCAACAAAAGAATCACCTTCCGTCTCCTCACCCACGCACACAAAGCCCTACACGATCAAGGCCCGAGCTACCTCAACAACCGCATCAACTTCTACTCTCCCAAACGCCATCTCCGATCAGCCAGTCACGCCCTGGCCGCCGTTCCCTGCATCCGAAGAACGACAACAGGAGGAAGGTCCTTCTCCTACCTGGCCGCCAAGACCTCGAACTCCCTCCCTCCCGACCTGCGCCTGACCCAAGACCACCTCTCCTTCAGGAAGAAGCTCAAGACCTGGCTGTTCGAGCAGTAGCAGCACTCCCCCCCCCCCCCAAGCGCCTTGAGACCCTCCGGGTAAGTAGTGCGCTCTACAAATGTCTTTGATTGATTGATTGATTGGTTTGGATAACTTCTCTCTTTGGCTGGCTGAAGAGTCACATCGCTCTCTGGTAGTCAGGGACTGATGCGGGGCCTGCCCATCACTGGAGGCCATGGACTGGCCCAGGTGAAATAAAGTGCCTGGAAGAGCTAGAGCTGGACATTCTGCTCTCTTGTCACACAAAGTCACACATAAAAAAATGAATCACAAGGTCAGCCTGGAAAGTCTGTGACAGGTGGCTTAAGCACAGCTCCCTGAAAGCCTAGCGTAGAGGACTCCAAGCACTAATGTCATGTACAGTGTATGCCCCGGCCATGCGCACAGGGCTGTTTGGTCATCAAAGCGCAGTTGTAGGCACGGAATCAGGCCTCACTTAGAGTTTGTCGGGAAGGGAGTACCGCAGTAAATAGGCAGAGCTCCCATCCAGCGGCCGACAGCCTCACTTTTTTTTTGCAGATTTATATAGCGCGAACTCAACCCAAAGGTATTGGAGCACTTTACATGAGCACCAGTTCCATTACACAATAACACGTTCAGGTTTTTTTTGGTAGGCACAGGAGATTAAGTGATTTGCCCAGAATCCCAGGATGTGGAATCATCCCCGAGGCTCGAACCTTGGTTTCCAGCTCCAAAGTCGGCCGTCTAGCCGTGGTTTCCGAAGGGAGAGCCTCAGCTGGCTCTGCTGTTGAAAACTCTTAACCTGATGGCTCATTTGCCAATTGACCACCAGGTCCCATTGACAGTCAGCTCATCTTACATGGTGGTGGCATCACGCATGCACGGCACATACACTATGAGTCAACACAAGCATTGCAGATATCACTGAGTCGTAACACTGTGCAGTGGCTAGTACTCCATGTTTCCGAGCTGTGATGTTTGGAGTTCATGCGTTTGCTTGTTACCACTTTGGGTTGGCAGCAAAAGCGAGGGAAAAATGCATACAATGCGTTACGCACTCCTCCTTATCATTAGTTTTTGGTGCAAAACTCTAAATCTGGTGTGAAATCTCAACAGGAAACTCTGCGCTATCGGTGATTGCAGCGCTGAGGATTTGCACCCCATTCTAAAGGGCCTCTTAAGTCTCAGCAGCCCCCACACTTATTTCCAAATTCAGATTTGCCTGACGGCACAAGCCTGAACTGTAGGAGAAAAGTTTACAGACTCTTGAGTATATTATCTAGTAGTTGCAGAGTTGCGCCAGTAGAGGGCGCTAGCTTGTTCTGAGGACATTGCACCCTTCCAAGGCTCTGCCAGCACATTTTCTTCTCCATAAAGAGTGTTGACTCAGATCCCCAGGCAGGCTCTGCAGCCATATTTGCATTTGATTTGGGACCTGTCCCTCTTTTGCACTTGTAAACAAAGAAACCAGCAACTAAATAGTCTACCCCAGGGCACGGGAGCCACTGAGTAGATTAATCAATCAATCAGCCAATCAATAAGGATCTTTAAAGCGTAGTAAATCAGCTGTGAGGGTCTCAAGGCGCTGGAGTTGCTATCTTCTTCGTGGTGATCTGTTCATTTGATCCAGGGGCCACGTAGCAATCCACCCAGGCTTATTGGTCTGGTTGAGTAGACCAAGGGATGTTGAGCAGGCTGTGTGCACTAGCCGGGTCTGGTGGCTCAGTGGACTAATGTCTCCACTGTAGGGGCCTGTGTTCGACCTCACGGTCACAGGTGCAAGTCCCGTTGGGTTCTCTCAGCCTTTCATCCTTCTGAGGTCGATAAAATGAGTACCATTGAGTTGGACAACAATAAACATCTGGTATTCAGTGCCAAGATGATCTTGGGTGAACGTTCGCTTTACAAATACACATGTGTACACTCTCCCACGAGCTCTGACTGAGCAGGCTTTCCTTCAAGCTTCTTACTACCTTTTTTAGTATAAGTTTTTGTTCCTCATCATCCTGCTCCCTCGACTGTTTTCTTCTAAAGTGAAGACTGCCAATGAGGATCGTAACTGAACCTGTGCTCCCAGCTTCAGCATCTTTTGCCAGTGCTTAATTTGTAAAAAAAACACAAGTGCCAGGGCTCCTGTCAGGAAGTCGCCACATCTTGCATCATGTATCGCCCCTACCAGCGCTGCTAAGGATAGTACCAACACACCTACTGACCATCACACTCCTATAAGTGTAACAATTTGGACTATTTCAGACCCCCAAAGCTATAAGAATGGCTTTGGCAGCAAGTAATAGTCATTTTAATGTATAATGAATAAAACATTGACTAATGTTGTGGTCATCTCTAAACTAGCCAGACAGCGCCACCTTTTGGCTGACTGTCTCAAGTGCCGGTGTTGTCAATTAAGTGTGGGTGCCGAGCACCAGAAACAACAGGCTCAAATTAAACACTGTCCCAACAACTAGGTTTGGTGCAACTGAGACGTTGAAAATGTCTATTCCTCCCTCACTTCTTCTCTATAAATTGTAACTTCACAGGCAGCATTCTAATTTCCAGAAAGTGGAATATCGTTTACAAATTTTAGGGCAGAGTGAAGGGGAAGCCAAAAGCAATCATAGCCGCGCACTCTATTTAGTGGGCAAGGCCTCAGTGTCAGTGGGCCTGATTCACAGAATGAACTTAAGACTCAATCCTAAACTTACTACTATTTTGGTATTCACAGAATGCAATTACTACTTTTGGCATTCACAGAATACACTTACTACTTTTTGTATTCACAGAATGAATTAACTACTTTTGGTATTCACAGAAGTTAGGATTTTGTCTTCAGTTTGTCCTAAAACAGACTTAAGACAAACTTTAGACAGACTTAAGTTAGGATTTTGTCTTAAGTCTGTCTTAAGTTTGTCTTAAGCCTGTCTTAAGTCTGTCTTAAGTTTGTCTTAAGACAAACTTAAGACAAAATCCTAACTTCTGTGAATACCAAAAGTAGTAAGTTCAATCTGTGAATGGCAAAAGTAGTAAGTGCATTCTGTGAATACCAAAATAGTAGTAAGTTTAGGATTGAGTCTTAAGTTCATTCTGTGAATCGGGCCCAGCGTGTCTGTCTTGTGCTCACACAGACCTCCAAACAGGCCTGTGGTCCAAGGTGTATGGCGGCCCACAGCCTTTGCTCAGTGATGTTATCAGCAGGGTGTGGACTACTAAAATCACAATTTCGGCTCCAGGGTATACGTTCTTTCAGGCAAGCAGTGATGTCCTGCCTCAAAGTAGAGCACCTCACAATGGCCGCGAGATTTGTGAAATATATGCAGTCAGTTGAGAAACCTCTGAGCACCACAGCTCCTTGCGGATGAAAGAGTGCAAACTTGAGAAAAGTGGCCCAATTGACTCACAAACCAATAAGCCGGCACTATGCACTATATGTGGCCTTAACATCACTAGTGACAAATTGGACCGCGCGACTTGATGTTCAGCAAACTGAGAGGATTGTTTTTGAGGCGTTTATCATTAATGAACTGTCAGCATGGAACTGTATATCCTTCAATGAAGAACTGGAGAATCGTCCTTAGACCATGTTAAAGCTTTGAGAAAATAGTTTCATGATTTTTTACTCCCTTTTAACCAAATCAAGGTTTGAATACGCCGAATGGTTGCACTCTGTGTGTGTATGTGCGGTTTTCACAAATTAAGACAAATTAATTTGATTTGCCTTGAGTTGTTAATGAACCGCCTCCTACTTGAAAGGGCAGGTCTTTACTGGCTCTATTTTGACAGCTCTGGCACCTTGGCACTTTAAACACACGTACACATGTTCCCAACAGTGTTAGCACGTAGACACTTTAAGCACAATCTATTGTCTTAAGTACATTTTTTGCTATTTACGAAATTTTTACTGTACTGGTTGTAAATTTCCAACTTGTATTTTGTAATGTTTTCATTAGGCTTGCTCTTTTGCTAAGGTTTTAATTAACTATGCCATACATGTATTTGATTTGATCTGATCTGTAGCAGTGCTAATCTTGGCTGCAGAGAGGTTACAATGAACTTTGCATCACTGGTCTGGGCTACATGTTACAGCCTTTGACATGTTTCCCATGTGGGTCAGAAGGTCAGATTATCCCTAAACAATATGTGGAGAATCCTATTGTGATTCAGTAGTCATAAAAGAGGGAACATAAACTCATGCATTCATTCATGCATACTTACATATATAAGCATTGATCCACATTCGGTCCATCACTTGTTTTTTTTGCATTTGTACTTACATATATAAGCAACTCACGAGTCATCCTTTCTGGGAGAAAGGTGAGCCCGTAGGGTGAGTGTTGTAGACAGGCATTGTAGTGTCACTTTCCTCAAGAGTCCCAGTCCTCTGATTCACCTACATTGTCACACTGCTACCCCAGCATTTTTATAATGCATGCTGCCCCTGCAGGGTTTAATAACAACATTGATTCTTTAGTGCATTTTACACTTTAAGTGCTACAGAATAGAATTTAAAGCCTGGCTGTTGTTCTTATAATATATGCTATTAAAATACACCCTCTCTGATTCTGTTGGAATGTTCTATTTGAAGGTCATTGCTATATATTCTATATGTTCTGGAACGTGAAGGAATAGGTGCACCATTTTCATGCTAGAACACCATTAGTTGCATAGGGGCAGATTATCAAGGAACTGCGATAACATCGTTGCTGTAGCGGCAGGAAACTGCAGCTAAAGCGGCGATAATGGGCTTGATAATATGACCTAGAGAATTCCAATAGAAGCCCATGTTCACACCAGAACATGGGCTTCTATGGGAATTCTCAAGGGCATATTATCAAGACCATTACCACCACTTTAGCTACAGTTTCCTGCCGCTACAGCAACGATAATGTTATTGCCGTTCTTGATAATATGCCCCAAAGTTATTTCAAGACAACTACCTCTTTCCCTCTTTTGCCAGTTCTCTTAACATGGTGGATGTCACTCCGTCATCTTATGTGAGAACTGCTCATTGTGGGATGCTCACAGCAACTATTTTATTTTGATTTAGGATAGCACAGATTCCTGTAGAGTAGTTACCCAGTGGTAATATTGCCATCTGATTGGCACTCACTTATTCAATCTCAGAAGGAATGGAAGATGCATTAGGATTGAAACTCAAGACTCGTCTGTCGAACATCCCAAAATCAGACACATTAACCCACTAAGCTCAATATTCTGAGACCCGTATATAGATATGTTGCAACGTCCAAATGAGCCGACTGAAAACGTACATTTGGTCAACAGTCAGGCGGGAGTGTCTTTCTCCAGATGGAATTAAAAATATTTCATGAGATAATTTTCATTTCATGGAGAATTGGCAAAAAGGGCCACGGCCTAGTAACACCTTGGCAGCTTGGTTCTAAAGTGCTTTGCATTAATATCTCTAGAAGCTGCTTTTTAGCAGTTAAAACGCTTATAGCCCTTTTTTAAAGATCTCTGGGGCAGTTTCCTGCCGCTAAAACGGCAATAATTTTAACAAGCTTCTTGCTAATATGCCCCTCTGTTGGGAGCCTATGAACAATGTCAAATCCATTGAAACATGTTTATTGTAATCCTTTCAGGTTTGACCAATGTGTTTCAAATGCAGAAGGTGTCAGTGTCTTCTTGTATTGGCTGTAAGGGTCGCTCCACCTCATTGTCTGTAGTGTGAGTCCTACCAGACCCAATAGATGTCAGAGTCCTCACAATTACACCTACAACATCACCCTGTGCTTATAACCTTGCCACAGGGTACCCTAATAAATTAGTAGACTTTCGGGGGGTCGGCCTGTATCCTGTGAGCAACTCTGTTCATTGTCTCCTCCGCTAAAAAATGGAGACAATGAAAAGTGAGAGATCTCGGCGAGCGCGCTCTTAGGGCCCGGCCCGCTGGTCCCACGCCACACCGCCATAGTCCAGTCCAGTAGCCCGATTGGCTACTGGCCGGAGGAAGTACTTCCGGGTCAGCCGTGACGTGTGTCCGGTCGGAGCAGGGAGCAGAAGGGGTGGAGCAAGGGGGGGGCTATTTAGGCCCTGGGTCCAATTGCGCACTTCCTCTTTTTCTGCACTTGCCGAGGCAGTCAAAAAGGTGGGGCGCTGGTCATTGGCCTGTTTTAAGAGCTATGTGCAGCCCGAATTACTGTAGGACAACGGACCGATATTTTGGTATGTCCATTCTGACGTTTCCATTTCTCTTCCTGCTACTAGTATGTCCTCAAAGGTGATATGGGTGTTGGGACACTCGTTTGTGCGGCGTGCCACAGTCCGGCTACGGCAGAAGCGAAACCACTGTGTTTAAAGAGAATGATGTTCCTATGGCGAGGCGTTGGCGGCCTGCGAATTTGGCAGCTCCGGCAGCTGATTAAGGAAACAAGGGGACACGAGGTACATCAGTCCCCGGATTTGGTTATCCTGCATTTGGGTGGCAACGACATGGTGGAGTTGGGACGCATGGCAGTCAGGGAAAAATTATTGACTGAATTCGCCTGGCTGCGGAGAGCATTTCCTGATGCACGCATTGCATGGTCTTGTATGATACCGCCCCGGACATGGGCCACCAGAGTCAGATCTCGAGCTTTGAACGTGTCGGTGAGGTGCACCGATGGAGAACTGGCCAAGTTGTGCTCAGGCCAGGGCCGCTTGTCTCATATTTCACATAGACTAATTACAGGGGACATGATGTTTCACCAAGACGGCGTGCATTTGTTGGACATTGGCACAGACATGTGGATCAAGGGGGTCTGGTCTTTTGTTCAGAACCTGTTTGCAGGTGGGGAGGGTGAAGGACCGGTGAGTCCTGGTCACCCTAGTGGCAGAAAAGAGGCCCCAGAACATTGATTTTCAGGGTTAACGGGAGGCCTGCTTACATACTCCCGAGGCCAGCACTTATGGGAGAGACGGTAAGCTCTCCGCAGGGAGAATGGGGACACCGGCTGGGGAGGCAAGGGCACCAGGTCACACAAGCCTCCTTGGCAGCCTGGTGGTAGAGGGGTGGGCCCCAGAAAAGACGGACAAGGACCGAGGGCTGGGGGCTCACCGCTCAAGGACGCAGGTGGGTTGCACCTGGCGTGGTTCTCAGATAGGAGCTGCGAGCCAGAGGGTCCCTTGGTGCTGGAGTAAGTTGCTAGTGCATAACCGGTGGTTATGATCAGTTATAGTACTTGTAAATATTTAAAGTGTAAATATTGAATTGATAAATGTGAATTTTATAAATGCATTTTGTCATGTTTATGAATGTTTGATGGTTATTAAACACGGCCGTTTTACCCACACTCTTGGACTGGCAAGTCTTGATAGTGGGATTGCATGAGGTTGGGACGGGGGACATGCTCGGGGGTCCGGGCTCTAAATGAGTGTAGGTTTGACAAACGATCTAGGAAACTGGTTCAAATGTAGCTCTGGTCTCCCTGAGTCCTGCTCAAAAAGCCAGCTGAGACTTGAGTGTGGTGTGATTATTGAAGCAGATTTTTAAATTTCTTTCTCCCCCTACATATTGTTTTGGTGTGCATTTAAAAATATGCTGCGGTTAGAACTAACAGCTATGACAGCAGAGCACCTCTGTGGGGATATCAGCCCCAGGCTTGCTGTTGAAAAACCTATCACTTTCCTTCAAGGATTTCTAAAAAATAAAATAAAAACATTTTATCGTTTTTGCGCAAGACTTGCCTCAAAGCACACACCTCATCTAGGCAACAAAGTTGCAATGGAAGGCACTTTGATATCTGGGCACTACCTCCCGTCATCCTGTCAGCCTCACCCGTGTTGTCACCAGCCCCTCTGGAAATCCCCCAAAAACTTGCCACTTAGGGGCAGATTTACAAGTCCCTTGTGCCACTTTTGTGTCACTTTTAACATGGGAAAAGGGACGCAAAAGTGATCCAAAGGGCTTGTAAATCTGCCCCTTAGTTCCTGCCTGAGACAGCTATCACTCCAGGGGGCATATTACCAACGAGTAGCGAAATTTATCGCTAACTAGGCTTTGCAACGATTTTTTTATCGCTAAGCCTCGCCGGAAATTATCTCTGAGATAACTTGCTATTAGAACTATTTATCTCTAAAGCGATAATTTTTCCGGCAATAGCGTGAATATCGCTGAGAATACAGCGATATTCATGCATTAGCGACAAAATGCTCTTAGCCATGTTATCCACCACCCATTGGATAACATGGCTAAGAACTGGTCTGAGCAGGCGTTAGTTTTTGGCGATAGCGGGAATATTTCCATCGCTACGCCCGCCTTGCTAATAGGCGATAGCGATGTTAGCGACTGCTTTCAGTTGCTAACAGGTTGGGCACGCCCACTTTGCATGTCATTAGCGATAAATATCGCTGACATGCAAAGCGGGCCCCAAACCGCTTGCTATCGCCTAAAAGCTGTCGCTAACATCAATTAGCGATAGCTTGCTAATAGAGCGATAGAATTATCGCCACTTAACTGGCGATAATTGCCTATCGCCCCCCTTGGTAATATGCCCCCAGGTCTTCCCTTTCTACTCATAAGTACAGATGGAAAACATTGGGCCTCATTTATGAGAAATGACGCATCGCTGCGTGAAAGCAGTGATGCGTCACTTCTCAGTGCGCACTCCTTGTGACATTCCTGATGCGTCATATTTAATGTATGACGCATCATGTCGCAAGGAGTTACAGATACGTTAGTATTTCTGAAGTATCTGTAAGCGCAAAAGTGACGCATTGCTGGAGTGTGTCACAAAAGTGACGCAACTCCAGCAATGTGTCCTTTCACATGGGGCGAGCCCCATGTGAAAAGTCCTGCGTCAGTCTTATGCCTGCTGTGAGGCAGGCGCAATATTTTGACGCAACGGCGTCCTAGAAGTGACGCAGTGAAATCTCATAGATTTCACTGCGTCACTTCTACGACCCTTCCTTGCGTCAATACGCCCCCCTTGCATACATTATACCTGGCGCAAGTCATCTACTGCAGAATTTTTTTTCTGGATAATAGCTCTGAATAGAAAAGCAGGAGAATAATCTCCTGTGATAAGTGACATTTTGAATTAATATTTGGTATAAAGTTAGGGTCTGGTTTTAATACCTCTCGATCAGGGAAAACCCATAGATAGGAATTAGAAACAACCAGGAAATGTAATTCCACCAATGTCCTTGCCGACGTTCTGGCTGTTAGAAGAGAGTGGTGTAAGCTTAGCCGACTCCAAGGGGTCAAAAGGAGCCTCATGGAGAACCCGAAGACAAGAAATCCCAAATTGGGGCAGGGTAAGGAACCACTGGCCCTCTGAGCCTAACACTTTACAGCAGCCTATTGACCAAAGAAGAGACTTTTATCATGGCACTGGAAGGTGTACTAAAGGCACATAAAAACAGGATATCTAAACATGATATATTGAAAACAATTGGGTATCAAAGCAGAGGGAAATACTAATGAGACTTATTAGCAAAACAAGCAAGGATGTCCCCAACCCCCAGGGGTCTCTGGGTATCAGACATGCTGAGGTATGACCACGTGGCCTGCACCAGGACTGTCAAGGGAAAAGGAACACAGTGCTGTAGTAGTCTTCCAGTTAGGGGAAACGAAGCTCGGTACTCAGCAGGGGAAGCTGAGCGTCTAATACTAACAGGACACACATTCCTGTAAAATGATTTATATAGAACGTATTAGGATGAAAGCTTTGCATTTTTCAGGTTCAGAATTCTGCATCGGCATTAATGGGCGTGTCAATACATTAAATCAGATAGAAATGTAGCCAATAAGTGGCAAATTGGATCGATCAGCCTATTTACAGAAATTTGTTACATTTCATCGATTAATATTTGCAGAAGAAAGTGGTGAAAATATAAAGACAATGGCCCTGATAAGGAGTTGGTCGGGATGTCCCGACCTCTCGTAAAACCCCTCTATGAGAACAGATTATAACTGTGGGCTGGGGGGTATTTTCTGCATCAGGTAATTACAGGATGTCTAAATATATCTCACCTTTCATTGCATTTCGGCGTGTC
Organism: Lissotriton vulgaris; assembly: GCF_964263255.1. Taxonomy (NCBI): domain Eukaryota; kingdom Metazoa; phylum Chordata; class Amphibia; order Caudata; family Salamandridae; genus Lissotriton; species Lissotriton vulgaris. The sequence goes on from NC_141691.1 coordinate 71,950,836, forward strand.
AGACCTACTGGAATTTTAAAGGGGAATCGAGAATGTTTTTTACCGGACCATGTGGATTTTGGTGCAGTAACCGCCAAAATCTGCATGTCATTCCTCCTGCATAAACCTGCGACAGGTGCTATTTTCGGCATTCGATAAATGATCAATTTCACAGTAGCATTGTTTATCAGGTGCGATAAAAATCATCTTCATTCTGGAAAACTTGGACTCCGGCCACTATTGTTTGAAAAAGTTACAGTGTGAGGTGTAAAAGTGCAGGTTGTGCATTAAAGTGGTTCATATTTGATGCACTTGCAGGCACATCAGCTTTCACATTTCGGGTCGCCAGTTATCAAGGGCTTCTGCTGGCTCCATGGATTTTGGACTGTAGCCTATAGAAGTGCCAGCAAGAAAAAGAGAGAACGTTTACAGCACTTAGTAGTGTGAGAAGTGTGGTATGAAGCGCTATATAAAAACACATCAATAATTGTATTATTATAAAACCAGTGCCACAGACAAGATTACCGCTTAGCTGGATCCAGTGGGATTTTCCCTATAGAAACTTGTTACAGATCCAGAAACCAGCCTCAACACGAGCCATTTGAAACTGGTCAACTGGAGTTTTCGCCTGGAAAATAAGGCACTTAGTGAAACCTATCTAATAATCTCAGATCTAGCGACGGCTTCTCGTCTCACTGCATGCACCGTTACCTGATTCGTTCCCAAGATGCGCCCCAAAACCTGTAGGTATTCTCCTTACACTACCACAGCGTTGAGACCTGAGTCGAGGACCAGTCCAAGCAGTTACTGTGGGTTTTCTGAGCACAGGTGGCTGGGCGCTCAACTCAAAATGCAAATTGTAAATTTACAGGCGTACAAATCCAAAAATTCGAGGAAAAAACTTGGACTGGAATAACATATCATGGACCTGGGAAACCTAGCAGCTATGTAAGTATAAGTTATTGCAAAAAAGCCACGAGGAGATATGATTGCGGTGTACAAGAATAAAACGAAATTCACAAAGAATACAAAGGATACAAATGGAAAAGTGAAGCAGGCGCGCAGAGAAGGTCAGAGACCCATCTAAGCCCGGCCGCCACTCTCAGACACCTCTGGTTTGCAGAGGCCTCGGTCCTGAGGGTCACTCTCCTGTTTTGCTAAGTGTTTTGGCCCCAGGCTGCGCCTTCAAAGGCCAGCTTAAGCCTGTTTGTCTTTGGCATTAGGCCGACAGCCCCGGGGATTCCCAGTGTGTTTATCAAGGGCTTGGCTAATTGCGCCGCCATCTTGGTATTGACAAGCTGTCCATTAAGGCGGTGGATCTGCGGCTCCCACAGGCCCTGCCCTGGCTCCAAATCCCATCCCTCATCGTTAGACGTGTTTCCCACTAAGCCTCTGTCATGCTGCGGGCCTGAGAAGGGGGTTCACCAGCTCAGGGGGGGCAGGGGCTGCTTCAGGGGGGCACGTGCAATGAAAGCTTGCGCTCAGTGGCCCCAAAATTCCCGGCGTTGCCCTCAAAGGCTATCGGATCGCTTGCATTCATAAGTAGGGTGACCAAAATTGTAAAGCCAAAAACGGGGACATATTCAGGAAATAGAAGAAGGACTACAACTTTACTTCAAACTAGGGCACAGAATGGCAGCGCTCCTCAGCAGAGAATTACAGAATAGGCAGTTAGAACATACATAAAATGCAATGTTTAAACCCAGAAGCTTGCCTGTTAATTAAATTGCTTTCTAGGGGCATAACACAGGCCCCTGCAGCCCCCGCGGTGCGGGGGGGCCTCAAGCTCCAAGGGCCCCCCTCGGCACTACACTCTGGCCGGAGAGCTCCTGATTGAGCCTGGAGGGGGCCCCTCCAGGGCCGGACTGGGAACTAGAACCGGCCCTGGCAAAGTGCTCGGCCGGCCCCCCTCCCCCACCTTCGGGAGGAGAGGGGAGGGGGGAGAGGTGCGACCGCGCTCTGTGACAGGGCCGGTTTTCGTCCGTTTTTGTTACAGGGCCGTTTTTGCAGCATAACGGCCCTGTAGCAAAAACGGCCCCAGGGGCCCAAAACCGGCCCCCAACCATGCGGCCCACCGGGGGATTGCCCGGTGCCCTCAACGGCCAGTCCGGGCCTGGGCCCCTCTACATACCGTGCAGGGAGGCCCCCTCACTTTTCATTACGCCAGTGGAAACCACTGCTAACTATCCCTGCTTTGTAAAACTTAAAGAAAGCACCTCCCACCGTTTTCAGTCCACCCAAAAACTGGGACAGGAGCTACATTTTATGAAATCTGCCAGGACAGCTGGTGGAAAACCGGGACCGTCCTGGAAAATCCGGGACACCTGGTCACCCTATTCATAAGGCAAAACAACAGTTGATGGACAGAATGCAGAACAAAGTCATACATTCACCCCAGTACAGCGATCTGGGCCTAACTCCATTGTTTTTTTGCACTCCACACCACCCCAGTTCAGACATGGCCATATGCAAATCAGCCTTGACCCTGTGCCTCATGGGAACAGTCCAGCCCGAACTGCCAAGCCATGTCTTCCTGGGTCCGGAATCAAGCATCCTAGGACCGGTTTCTGGCTATCAGCCATCTTCAGCCAGGATAGCTTGACTCCAGTGGTGTGGAGAGCATAGGACTCACGTCTGAGCATACCCATCCCACCCGAGGTGACAAAATGCAAAACAACAGTTGATGGACAGAATGCAGCACAATGTCATACATTCACCCCAGTACAGCGATCTGGGCCTAAATCCATCGTTTTTTTGCACTCCACACCACCCCAGTTCAGAAATGGCCATATGCAAATCAGCCTTGACCCTGTGCCTCATGGGAACAGTCCAGCCCGAACTGCCAAGCCATGTCTACCCGGGACTGGAATCAAGCATCCTAGGACCGGGTTCTGGCTATCAGCCGTCTTCAGCCAGGATAGATTGACTCTAGTGGTGTGGAGAGCCAGAAACCGGTCCTAGGATGCTTGATTCCGGTCCAGGAAAGACATGGCTTGGCAGTTCGGGCTGGACTGTTCCCATGAGGCAAAGGGTCAAGGCTGATTTACATATGGCCATGTCTGAACTGGGGTGGTGTGGAGTGCAAAAAAACGAGGGATTTGGGCCCAGATCTCTGTACTGGGGTGAATGTATGACATTGTTCTGCATTCTGTCCATCAACTGTGGTTTCTGCACCCTATTCATAAGGCCATCAAGAGATTATCAAACATCTGTGACGTGAGAGGCCAATGGGGCTGGAAAGAGTCAGTGATATTCAAGGCTGAACTGGCTTATTTGAAAATAGGGCAAAGCCAGACTGGCACACCCAAAAGGCCGCTTTTTTGTCCAATATGGGCTAATTTTGTGGATATTGCACTTTGGATTCATGCTTTGAAATGGCCCATTACCAGGCCCACTGGAATTGTGGGGTGTGGAGGGCCAAATTATGTGGCAGGTTTGAGTAAATTATGCAGCAAGAAAAGACAAGTTATGCATCAAAATGCTGCATATTTTGCGATAGTCTTCCTTTATTATTTTGTAATTTTTACACTTGCTAATGTTTTCTGGGCATTGGTTGCATCTCATTATTACAAGTTTAACACCCAAATATAGCAACAAGCAACAGAAAGGTGACTAGTTAAGCTTTGCAAAGGACATTACACTGTGCAACAACATGTGTTGATGCGTTTTTAGTAACCTTTGAACTGATTGAGCTAGAAACAAATGTTATTTTTTGTTAACATCTACAGATTATGCAGCAGATTATGGATTACCTGGCAAATGCGGCAAATCCATATTCATGAGAAAAACGCAGCACAACGCATAATTCAAGAGGCCCTGACCATCAAATAACTTACTCCATGAGTCCTTCAGTGGATAAACCTTGATAAACCTACTTGTAAAAATGTCAAGTTTTGTAAAATCTCTCTGCCCAATATCAGTTAAAAATACACCAACCAATGGTACAAGTGTGCCACACAAATGCTGTTGTGAAAAGTTTTGAATCACAATTTGCAAAAGTGGCCAACTTTTCTTCAGGCTTCACAGCACAACTATTGTCAGAACTTATGTGATCATTCTAAATATCACTTTAAGAATCACTAGTGAGTTTGGGATGTTGGCTCCGTTTGCAAGTGATTTTCTTGAGTACAACTTTCCATTGGGCAAAAGTTGTGTGTTTCCACTGAATAAGAGTACATGTGTTGCATTCTTTCTTGTGGGAAAGCGTGCGCTCACTGAAGCAGGACTGAATGGTTGTGGTGACAAGTCAATGGTCAAGGCTATGGGCCTGAACCATTTGTTATAAAAAGTTATGATAAAGGCAATAGGTCTGAGTTGTTATTGTGAAATTAATGCCGCAAAGCCAATAGTTTTAAGGGTGGATTTTTATTGCACTGTGTTAAAGGGGAATAGAATATTTGTGTCTTAGTAATCTTGTTGCCCCCTTTTAGTAGGGCTGCATTTTGTTTGCCAGCTTTAATTGCGTACATGGATGTCATTTTAGGACTGTCAAAGTGATAGTTGCCATGTGGGAAAGCACAATACAGTAGGTATGAGTTGGTTCTCGTGAAAAGCCAGTGACAGAGAAGTGTGGATGCTGCCACATTAAATGCACTCAGGTGCTACGGTGAGGTGCCGTTGCTGTCACACTGAAGGCAGCGGACGACCACAGAGAGGTGCGGATGCTGCCACATTGAAGGCAAAGAGGTGCTACAGAGAGATACTCGTGCCGATTCTACCACGTTAAAACATTTTATTATTGGCGGTCGGCGATTCTCTTCAAATTCAAGACACAGACAACCCTGGACTCCTAATTCTTCTCGACCTATGATCAGCCTCTACACAATCAACCACCACACGCTCCTAGACACACTCTCAAATCGATTGGGCATTGCTGGCATGGTTCGGAAATGGTTTGCTTCATTCCTCCGGGGTAAGTCAGAGAGAGTTAAAATGAATGACCATCTCTTCTTACTGAATGCGGTGAGCCAAGCAGTCTCCTGGGGTCTACCCTTGCCACAAACCTGCTCAACCTATACACCGAGCCATTCCGAGTCCTTAAAAAGTCAGGGATCGGGACACATGAGGACACATCGCTGTATCTAAAGGTCTCCTAAAAAACCTATAGCTTGCTGCTCTCCACCACCGTCAACTCTGATCACAACTGGATGACCTCCCATTTATGTAATTTGTCAGCGATTGGGTTAGCATTAGCAGAAGCCATCCTGTATTTAGAGGTTATCTTATCTGTTTTGTGGAATCCATTTTGTATTTCTGGCAGCCATCTTGTTTGGCATGTGCTACCATGTGCGTGCTGAAGAACCAGATTAACCCACTTACTGGGTCTCTGCGGCGGGGGAACCGCCCAAGTCTTCCATAACCTTCATACTTAGTAAAAGGAGACACAGGAGCCTTCGTCTGCAGAAGGAACCCAGATTTATTCAAATAGCCCGGGCTATGGAACAGAGTCCCAAGCTCATTAGAAACAAGACAGAGGAGGCTGCTGCTTTACTCCGCAGCTTACAAGCCTTTTATACCTTTTCATTCCAGTCTTTTGGCTATAAGTCCATTGTTCAATCAGGGCAGTGTTTGCAGTTGATAACCAGATCCAGACGATGTTTGTAGATGATGACCTGGTCAAGGCTTGGTACACAAATCATTATTCACTCAGCTTGATCAAAGCCCGGTCTTTCAGGTCATTGTTTAATCACCCTGGTCAAGGCCCAGCAGTCAGACCATTGTCCAGATAACCTGATCACTGTGACAAGGATGTTTACCAGGCTGGGAGCAGGAGATGGAAAACAAATCATTTACACAGGGCGTGAGTAACCCATGGCTTTCTGTTGAACTGCAAAGAACATGGGGTGTTGGGTGTGCGACAGTTCCTGGGAAGAAATGCAGGCTGCAAGATGGTTTTTGTCGTGTCAGTTAGAATTTTCCCAGGCATCAGCAGAAACGACCAGGTGGGTCGTGTGTAAGTGTTTGACACAAGATGGCAATGAAAAAACAATGGAGTCCCGGTACAAATGATGCCGATCAGAATAACACATTTCCTCAGACCCTCCTTTTGCCATTGAGTGGCAAATACTTTAAGAAATGTCAATGTTCATAAGGCCATTTGTTTCTTGTTGGAGCATCATCATCATATTGGTGTTGTGAATGTTAGAGGGTGGAGAGTTGATGGTCTGGACACACATTGTACAGAGCATTGGCAGGCACTGAAAGCACAAACAGCAGAAGACCAGGACAGTTACTCCCAAGGCCAGGAAGATAAGGACCCTCCACCCCCACTGGGAAAGGAGGCCCCAGATCCAGCCTGTGAGGGACCAGTTGCCTTCATCCAGATGCATTTGGGAAGAAAGGTGATGCAGACATTGGATGGCATCGTACACTGTAGGTACGTTGTCTGGGATGTACATACAGCAGCTGGAGTTGATCAATTTACACACACCACCACGATTAGCAAGGATGACATCTAGGACCATGCGGTTCTGAAGCATTATAAGATGGTCCGCCTATAACTCTGCAGTGATGTTGGAGAGGGCACCATCTGTTACTGTGATGGTGGCCTCAAGGAACCTGGTCAGTCCTCGCACAGCTCGACTGTTTGCCATGGGGCCCCAGAATGGAAGGAAACCTTTAAAGAAGTCCCCGGCTTCCTGGCCTGCTGTATCCTTGGCTGATGTGATGCCCCTACGTGAGCGCCGCAGAGCGCCCTTCATCAACAGGTGGTAGCCTCCATGGGTAGAATATGTTGGTGGAAGGAGGAAGGCCAAATAGCAGGTTCCAGACCAGTTACGGGGAGCCAAGTGTAGGCGGCTGTGCCACAGATGAAATAAGTGTTGGGGGATGCCACCAGCTTTGGGGGAGATGTAGAGTTTAAAGTTTTAGTGATACCACAAGTACTAGTACCAACTTTCTTAGTCCCTAGGCCATGGATGCAGACACATCCCTGCACATTTATGACATTCAGAGTGTTTCGTTCATCAGGCAGTATCCTTCTCGTGCGGAATCTAGAAAATGTTCGTCGAGTGGTTGAGTTGAATACTACCATCTCACTGAGTTCATCTGGTGGTAGTAGCAATGTGGATGAGCTGGTCGGGCAAAAAGGAGCATTGGCATTGCCAGATCTGTTCCACTAGAAGTCATCCGGAAATGTCCCAAGGACAGGATTGGCAGTACCATTGACAGTGTAGGCCTCATGGATCAACATCCACCATACAAGACAAGACCCAGAGATGGAAAAGGAGTAAGGAACGAAAGGGACAGGGTGTATCATGGAAAGCGGCATCAGTCCACAAACCCAACAGTTGGAAGTATTCATGATCAGCTGATGATGATGCAACATTTGGACGAAGGTGTTATTGAAAAATTCTGCACGGCGGGGTAATTCGTTGGCTGGTAGCGTGAAATACTGGTGCTCTGCAGAAGTCGGGGTAGGAGTTGGTGGGGTAACAGGATGGTAGATCAGTAACAGCCAACCGATGATAGACAGGATGAGGGAGACAAACAGTGTCACCATGGTGGCCATGAAGCATTTGCTATGTAGGAGACAGACATATTGTTTCTGGGCTCGGTTGTACTGGACGGCTGCCATTGTGCTAAGCCAGGGACCTCTAGTAGCTGTCTGTGATTGGTGGTTGCTTCACTGAGTGCAGGTGCCAAGAGCCCTATGAGGTACCTTAGTCTGACACACCAGCACTACTCACAGCCGGGAAGATCACAACCCTGCAGCCTATAGGCACTTGGCGAAGTCAAGGGCAAGCCTTCCCTCGGGGGCACAAGTTATATTGGTCAGAAGTAGAGACAGTATGGTCGGGAAACAATTGTTCTTGGTGTTGAGCAGAGTTAAGGGAGGGTTCCACCCTTCCTTTCAGTATGCTGTCACTCTCTGCTTCCGTAGATGTAGAATGCAGTCTGGCATCACTGAATGAGATGAACATCAGGACTGTTTCTGTTTCTGAGTCTCCTTGTCCTTCCCTCACCCACTGATCATAGGTGAGGGGCAGAGGCACACGCCTGCAGTGTGATGAATGCACCCAATTCTTCCGACCTACTTTCACGGCGGTGCGGGTGGCCAGTAACACCTGACGGGGCTGTGTCCAGCGGGGCTCAAGGCTCTTAGTCCGTTGAAAGTTTCGGATCAGGACCCATTGACCAGGTTGGATAACGTGTCCTGGGCACTCGCTTTTGTCAGGTATGGGATCATGCACCTGGTGATCAAGAGTATGAAAGGTGTTAGACTGTACAGATAATCAATTAATATAGGGTATTTAACATCAGACAGTTTCTTAGGCCGCGGGACACCCCATACATTGGCAGGTCTCCCGAACACAATCTCATGGGGGGATAACTCTATCCTGGTGTAGGTCGTTGTTCTTGTAGACAGTAGGGCCAAGGGCAGAGCATCAACCCAAGGGACACCCGTTTTAGCTACTATTTTGCCCATTTTAGTTTTTAGGATGCCATTGTACACCTCCACTAGACCTGCTGACGGGGGGTAGTTAGCTGCATGAAATTTTTGTTTTATACCCAGACAGACATACTCCATTATTTGAGCCATAAAGTGTGTCCCGTTGTTACTCCAGATCAAGCGGGGCAAACCGAATCGTGGGAGGTACTCCTTTAATAGCACTTTGGCGGTAGTGATAGCGGTGCAGTCTTTGACAGGGTAGGCCTCCACCCATCGGCTGAAGGTACAGACCACCACCAGGACATATTTCAAGTTGTTACATCTGTCCATCTGGATGTAATCCATCTGAAGGACTTCAAAAGGGAAGGTAGGAGGAGAGAATCCTCCCTTAGGAGTAACTGTGTCTTTTACCGGGTTATACATTAGGCAAATCATGCATGTTTTAACCAGCTTTTCATATGCTGGTATCTTAGAGTTGTAACATGTAGGTTCCAACAGTTTACATATCCCTTTTGTACTAATGTGAGCAGGACCATGGGCTATCGTAACTACTGGTAGCACATGACTGTCAGGTAACATCCATTGTATTTTCATAGTCGTGCGGACCCAGCAACCATCAATTCCCTCCTTTGCTAATTGCTCCTTCCACACCTTTAGTTCCTCAGGAGTAACATGAGACTGAATATCAATCACACTTTGTACTGTGTTTTCAATCATGTCCTCGTCTGCCACCCACCTAGCGGGACCTCCTACATACATTCCTTCCTTTTTTCTAAGATCTGTTTGTCTGGCTGTCTGGTCATCCAGGGCATTGCCTTTCCCAACATCATCTGTCACTTTCTTATGGGCTTTACATTTTATAATGGCCACCTAGGGAGTGTCAAGGAGTCTAACAATCGGTGAATTAGGGTGCCATGTTGAATCTTGGTCCAGTTTGAAGTAAGGAAATTCCTTTCTTTCCATAGTCTCACAAAGTTGTGAGCCACCCCAAAGGCATACTGGCCAGTATAAATATTAACTGTTATTCCCTTGCTTAACTCACAGGCTCTAGTGAGGGCCACTAATTCTGCTGCCTGAGCAGAGCACTGCGGAATCTGAGCTGTTTCTACTACTTGCTCCAATGTCATGAGGGTGTAGGCGGCTGAGGTGCTACTATCTGGCTCTCTGAGACATTATCCGCCCACATACAGTGTACCTTCTGGTTCTGCTATCGGGGTATCCTGTAAGTCAACCCGTCCCTTCGTCTCCTCTGTCCTCCTCTGTCCTCAGTCATGTGGACTATGTCATGTGGACTATATACAGTCATGTGGGTCTAAGCGGGCATCCTGAGTACCAGTGGGAGTAATGTGGCGGGATTTAGTACAGTGCATCACTTGATGTTAATGTGGCTGGCAAAGAGTGTCAATTCATATCCTGTGAGTCGTGCGCTAGTGAGGTACTGTGTCTTGGTGTTATTAAGGAGGGTATCCACAGAATGGGGGACCATAAGAGTCAGGGGGGAGTTCATCACGATTCCCGCACTCTGACGGACCATGAGGGCGGCCGCAGCTATTGCCCGTAGGCATCCTGGGAGAGCCCTTGCAACAGGATCTAAAGTAGCTGAAAAATAGGCACATGGCCGATGGTGACCTCCAAACATCTGGGTCAAGACAGCGCATGCACAGCCGTCTATCTCATGTACAAAAAGAAAAAAATGTTTGCTATAATCAGGAGTACCAAGGACTGGAGCAGTACACAGAGCCCTCTTCAAATCTTGGAAGGCCTGCGCATGCTCCCTAGTCCATGGAAAGAAACTGTCTGGTATGTCTTTAGTGGTGAGGCTAAGAAGAGGTTTGACCATGGCCGAAAAATTGGAAATCCACTGTCTACGGTATGAGGTTAGGCCTATGAAGGCTCACACCTGCTTTTATGTTCGTTGGGTCGTCATAGCATTGATAATGGCTACACGATCAGCGGTGAGCTGCCTTCCCTCTTTCGAGAGGAGATGATCTAAATAGGTCACCTTCTCTTGACAAAACTGAAGCTTTTTCAAAGAGACTTTGTGGTTATGGAGGGCAAGGTGGCGTAACAAACAGAGAGTAGCTTCTTTACATGTTGGGGCAGAATTTGCAGCAATGAGGAGGTCATCAACATATTGTAATAGTGTGGAATTATCAGGGAGTTCCAGGGAATCTAGTTGACTTTTGAGGGCTTGACTATAGATACTGGGGCTCTCAGTGAAACCTTGAGGGGCGCGGCAAAATCTAAAGCTCCGCCCACCAAGAGAGAAACCAAAAAAATATCTGCTGTCATGATGTATAGGCATACTGAACAAGCATTGGAAATGCAATAGGTCTCGCACCATTAGAGTTAGTGCTTTTAGAATTGTTTATGGGTTTTTTTTGTAAATGTTTAGCATTTTTGTTTCCTGTAGCCAATGCTAAAGTATTAAAAATAAAAAAAGCCATAAACATTTCTAAAAGCTCTAACTGAAATGGTCTGAGAACTATTGCACTGTGTGAGGGTGAGTGAGGGTAAGGGTGAGTGAGGGTGAGGGTGAGTGAGGGTGAGTGAGGGTGAGTGAGGGTGAGTGAGGGTGAGTGAGGGTGAGGGTGAGTGAGGGTGAGTGAGGGTGAGGGTGAGGGTGAGGGTGAGTGAGGGTGAGGGTGAGTGAGGGTGAGTGAGGGTGAGGGTGAGTGAGGTGTTAAGGGTGAGTGAGGGTGAGTGAGGGTGAGGGTGAGTGAGGGTGAGGGGTTTTGGGTGAGTGAGGGTGAGGGGTTTTGGGTGAGTGAGGGTGAGTAGTTGAGGCTGAGTGAGGGTGAGTGAGAGTGAGGGTGAGTGAGGGGTTGAGGTTGAGGGGTTGAGGGTGAGTGAGTGAGGGTGAGGGGTTGAGGGTGAGTGAGGGTGAGGGTGAGTGAGGTGAGGGGTTGAGGGTGAGTGAGGATGAGTGAGAGTGAGGGTGAGTGAGGGGTTGAGGGTGAGGGGTTGAGGGTGAGTGAGGGTTTGAGGGTGAGGGGTTGAGGGTGAGTGAGGGTGAGGGTGAGGGGTTGAGGGTGAGTGAGGGTGAGTGAGGGTGAGGGGTTGAGGGTGAGTGAGGGTGAGTGAGGGTGAGTGAGGGTGAGGGGTTGAGGGTGAGTGAGAGTGAGGGTGAGTGGGGGTGAGGGTGAGTGAGGGTGAGGGGTTGAGGTTGAGGGTGAGGTGTTGAGGGTGAGGGTGAGTGAGGTGTTGAGGGTGAGTGAGGGTGAGTTAGGGTGAGGGGTTGAGGGTGAGTGAGAGTAGTTGAGGCTGAGTGAGGGTGAGTGAGAGTGAGGGTGAGTGAGGGGTTGAGGGTGAAGGTTTGAGGGTGAGGGTGAGGGGTTGAGGGTGAGTGAGGGTGAGGGGTTGAGGGGGGTTGAGGGAGGGTGAGTGTGGGTGAGTGAGGGTGAGGGTGAGTGAGGGTGAGGAGTTGAGGGTGAGGGTGAGTGAGTGTGAGGGGTTGAGGGTGAGTGAGGGTGAGTGAGGGTGAGGCTGAGGTGTTGAGGGTGAGTGAGGGTGGAGGGTGAGGGGGTGAGGGTGAGGGGTGAGGGGTTACTCTCAAAAGAGTAATTGAAATGCCAGGGTGAGGGGTTACTCTCAAAAGAGTAATTGAAATGCCAGTGCGCCGAGAAGAGCAGAGAGAGTTAAAGCGTTTGCTTGCAAGGTCAGGTGCCCTTGGTCAGCCCGCACCGCGGCCGCCCCGTGAACTGCATCCTACGTTAAAATCAGCCACGGCCCCGTTCAGCAGATATAAATGTTAACTGGGATTTAAAGGACATTAAAGTCGTCGTGACTGTGCACGGAGGCAGGAGCCTGGTAGCAGAGTTTTGATGGTACTTCGCGTGCAGGAATTTCTTGCACGCTGCGTACGTTAGCAGACGCTTCCGGTGGCGGCTGATGGAACTGCACTGACATTTTACATTTAAACAACGTGGCTGGCATTGCAATTTTGACACGATTCGTAGGAAATACTGAGTGTTGCCCTGTTGGGCTTCTCAAGATAGCATCTCTCTTATAAAGCAGACACACCACCTTTTGTGCGTGTGGGAAACGGAAGTTAATGGATCTAAAAACCACAGGCTGAGTCGGAAACTTACAACTAAAACTACAGGTGGTGATTTATATATTTGCCTGAAAGTAACTTTTTTTTTTAATTCACAAACATTCTCATACTTGCTTCTGGAAACCTCGTGGCTATCCACAGAGTCTGCTATTTCCCTGCCGTGGAGGAGTTTTCCATGGCAAACAACTTTGCATATACAAGACGGAGGGAAGAGAGGGGAGGGGGGAGGAGAAATGCGACACGGCGGGAAGGGGAGGGGGCGGAGCGGGTAAAAGAAACAAACAAGACGGAGGGAAGAGAGGGGAGGGGGGAGGAGAAATGCGACACGGCGGGAAGGGGAGGGGGCGGAGCGGGTAAAATAAACAAACAAGACGGAGGGAAGAGAGGGGAGGGGGAGGAGAAATGCGACACGGCGGGAAGGGGAGGGGGCGGAGCGGGTAAGACAAGACGGACGTGCACGCGCTTTTAAGCTCAATGCGCATGCGCATTGAGCTTAAAAGTCACGGGCACTGCAAGGAATCGCCACGATTCCTTGTAGTGGATAAAGAGTGGATAAGCCCCCATAGTCTCGCTTGCTCGATGCGCATGCGCATCGACAGGCGAGACCTAAAAAGGCTTTCTTTAGGTCAATGACAGATAAATGCGTGGCGTAAGTAGGGACCATCGTTAATAGGGCTGTAATGTCGGGGACAACAGTGTATTGGGAGATTGTTATTTTGTTAAGGGCTCTCAGGTCAATCACAAATCTGTATATTTTAGGGGAGAGAGCATCTCCATTGGTCTTTTTAAGAACTGGAATAATGGGACTGTTACAGATATTGCCAGGTGTCTCCACCACTACGCCCTTGTCCATCAATTCAGATGATATTGTCAAAAGGGCCATTTCTCCTTACGCGGGTAGTCGATACTGCCGGAGGAGGGGGAGAAGTGCACCTGGCTGGATGCATACCACATGAGGGGATATGTTGAGACACCCTACATCAGTGTCTGATGATGCCCAGAGAGAGGAAGGTAAAGACTGCAACTCTGGTGGGAGGGGGCCGGACAGATATATATAGGAAGCTTCGGTCTGGAGAAATTGTTAAAGAAACACCTTGGGGACTACATGATATGGTTGCATATAGAGCTTTCAGTAAATCCATGCCTAATAAGTTTTCACTGCAACCTGTAGTAAGAACAAAGGGAGCGTCAACATGTGCAGGGCCAATATCGAGGGGAAGGGGTTCAGAGACAGGGCCGGTCACAGGTGTTCCTGCAAAACCCACGGAGACATTCATATTGCCAGAAAGGGGTGCCTCCGGGACTGACAGACGTGCAATACAAGACCTGGTGGCCCCAGTATCCAAAAGAAAATTCTGATCGTTCCCCACAACTGACATTTGAACATACGGGCCCTTTGATCCATTGGAATTTGCACTCTGATAATACCCCTTTCCTGGCTGTCCTATGCTTGGTAGGACCCTGTCTCACCAACTTTATCATAATCATCATTGTAATAAGTGCGTGTGGCTTCGAACCCATCTGACCTATTGGCCGGACGCTGCCGGACGGAAGCATCTTCCCTGGGCATGCGTTCTTTCTCCTGTGGATAGGGCGGGCCATGGTCCCTAGTCGGCCTCCCCTCCCTGGGAGCACAAGGCCGATTCTTCCCTGTTCGGATGTTTTCAGCTAACACAGGACACTCATCTATCCAATGGTCGTACCCCTTACAATAAGCACACTGATCTGTCTGGAGGACTCCCGTACATTGAGGGCTCGAGGGGGTAGACTGGCGAGCCCTCGGAGGGGGTTGGGGTTGAGATCTGAAATTCCCGCGGGCATCGGGACCTCGGGGAGGGTAAGCCTGCTGCAGAAGTGCCTTAGTCTTAAGATCCCTGACCTTCTTACTTTCCTTGTCTCTATCTTCATTCTCCCTATTCTCGTGATATTGTGCCGTAGCCAAGATAACCAGTCATAGTTTGGGCAGACCACGTACTTTCAACTTTCCTAAGCCTGGCGGAGATCTCAGGAAGCAAGTTGCTGACAAACTTATCGACAAATACTGGGCCAGAATCTGGGGTCCGGGGATCCAAACCACTATGTCCCTTGTATTCTGTCTCAAAACAGGTAAAGAAGTCAGCCACATTCTCATCTTTTCGCTGCCTAGAGGTGTTTATTTTATCCCAATTAATGACAGTTTCCAGCAAAAGTGTTTTCATAAACGTCATTATTTTACCGGGGAAAGTCAGGATGGCAGCTTCTGGTTTAGTCCCTCCTACACTTGCTTCTTCCATAGCCTCCCAATGCCACTTCATGGTCAGTATGTCGAATATTGCCCCAAATTTCAGTGGGTACAACCGTACCAAAAAGTAAATCTATATCCTCAAGAACGAGAGTACCTGCGGATATAATCTGACCTAATTCTTTGTAAAAGGCAGCCAGATTCTTCCGCGGATCTGGTAATTGTCCTTTCAACTGCATTACTTCTGACCTTTTCCAAGGAACATGAACCCAAAGCCTGCGCCAGTGTGCCTCAACAGCCCCTCGGCCATTATTTTGGGCATCGGTAAGTGCGTTAACAAAGACAGGGGCCGCCTCTCTCATTGGCATAGCCATCTCTAGAGGGGTGCTGGGAAAAGCAGCCATAGTAAGCCATTAAAGCAGACATAGCGCCAAACATCTCCTCTCCCTGAACATCGTCTCTTTTTATTTGTGACCTGAGGTCCACCAATGCGGCGGGTGTCTGCATAAGCACATTCCCAAATCTTTGCATGACCAAGGTACACATGTATTCAGCCCAGGTGGTCTGTTCTATAATCGTCCACTGGGAAAAGGTGGACCATATTTCTTTAAAGGTATAAATATTCCTGTTATTTATCCAACATTCACACTGTTGCCTCTGTAGGTCATTTTCTCGAAGGGACGAAAAGCTGACTGCAGAGTGCAAGGAGGCCAGTCGGGGGGAATTCAACAATCTATATAAATCCTGCTTAAATGTAGACCACGGGGAAGTAGGAAAATGGCGGGTAGGGGTAAAGCAGCAGGGGTTGGGTGGATGGAGACTCGTCATTCCCGCAGCGAGGACAGGGTTAACGGGCGTGGTCGGTGTCATAGGAAATGTCAGGAGGGTCGGTGTGACAGGGAGAACAGTGAGAGGGGCAGTGGGGGCAAGAGAGGGCGGTGGCGGGGGGACATGCGGGGTGTGAGGCGTCAGGGCAGGGTACATTGGGGCATATGCAGGAGGGCTTTCTAGCATGGTATGAAGCAAGGAATCGCCCCCTTCCATATGGCCCCTTCCATATGGCCCCTTCCTTTCTCCTCACGAGCTGGATAACATTTTTGTACCCGGGCCCCATGCTCCCTATCCGCTATTTCTACCGATTTTGTCATTTGATTTTGTAAATTTTCTCTGGCGTGGTGGGCCATTGACATACGTTCCTGTTTTCTTTCTTGAGCCTCCTGCTTTCTAGCTTTGTGCTCTATCTCTTTCCTCCAAAATCGGACAGATTCAAACATAGACGGGCGTGTTTTTCTTCTCCTTAATTGTTCCTCTAAGTTGGCAAAAACTTGGGAATTAAAGGTGCCCTAAAGTGGCCACTGTAATTCCGATTTACTTTGTTTCGTTAATTTTTCACCAGAATGAGGAAAACATTATGGCAGAAGGGCCATGTTTAACATACATTGTATGGCATGGGGTCCCTTCTGGAGGAAGCGGACAAGCCGACTCCAGCTGGGAGTCCTGGGTACACATACAATAACATAATTTCTTGAACTTTCTCCTGACTGGCATGCTTGTAAACAGATAACAGACACCAGCGGGTTTTAAAAACTCACCTCGCTTGCTTGGCTTTTGCAAAAGTCAATAACAGCAGAATCATATAGAACAGACACCAGCGTTTTTTTTTAACTCACCTCGCTTGCTTGGCTTTTTTCAAAGTCAATAACAGCTTGGCTTTTGCAAAAGGCAATAACAGAATCATACAGACTTGGTGGGTGATCAGTCCACCCTTACCGTACAGGGGTAGTTCTCTTCTGCAGACGTAGGGCTGTGTCCTGCTCCAGAAATTATTTGCTAGGGGACTCCAGTGAGAACTCGGTCATTGGCCCAAACCGGGTGGGGAGGAACAGCGGGGCGAGTTGTTTGTCTTACCGGATTGCAAGAATCCCTCGGGTAGGGCGCCTCCGTCGGAGTCTCTCCGTGCACCTCCTCACATCCACCGGGCCTGACCTTCGTACTCGTGGAATCCCTATTCGGGCGCCATGTGAAGAACCAGATTAACCCACTTACTGGGTCTCAGCGACGGGGGAGCCGCCCAAGTCTTCCATACCCTCCATACTCAGTAAAAGGAGACACAGGAGCCTTCGTCTGCAGGAGGAACCCAGATTTATTCAAATAGCCCAGGCTATGGAACAGAGTCCCAAGTTCGTTAGAAACAAGACAGAGGAGGCTGCTGCTTTACTCCGCAGCTTACAAGCCTTTTATACTTTTTCATTCCAGTCTTTTGGATGTTAGTCCATTGTTCAATCAGGGCAGTGTTTGCAGTTGATAACCAGATCCAGACGATGTTTGTAGATGGTGACCTGGTCAAGGCTTGGTACACAAATCATTGTTCACTCAGTTTGATCAAAACTCGGTCTTTCAGGTCATTGTACACTCAGCTTGATCAAAGCCCGGTCTTTCAGGTCATTGTTTAATCACCCTGATCAAGGCCCAGCAGTCAGACCATTGTCCAGATAACCTGATCACAGTGTAAAGGATGTTTACCAGGCTGGGAGCAGGAGATGGAAAACAAATCATTTACACAGGGCTTGAGTGTCTCATGGATTTCTGTTGAACTGCAAAGAACAGGGGGGTTGGGTGTGCGACAGTTCCTGGGCAGAAATGCAGGCTGCAAGATGTTTTTTTTCGTGTCAGTTAGAATTTTTCCAGGCATCAGCCGAAATGACCAGGAGGGTCATGTGGAAGTGTTTGACACGAGATGGCAATGAAAAAACAATGGAGTCCCGGTACAAATAATGCCGATCAGAAGAACACTTTTCCTCAATACCATGTGCTTTGTCCTACCTTGCTGTTGTCTGCTCTTGGAATCTGCCTAGAGACAGGTTATATTTAGTTTCTTCTGCTTCGCACATGCTCAGTTGAGCTTGCAGCTGTCCAGGCAGCTGCTGTTAGTCTGTAACGGTCAGGATGTGTTCACCAGAATTAGCAACTGTTTGCTCCTCCCACTTGTTGACTGTGCATTTTCTGTATGTTTTTAAACGATGGGATTCTATCAATGTGAATGGTGACTAATTTTATATGATTTTGTATATTTTCTAAACTCGTGGATGCACTGCAATGTGAAAATTAGGCCTCTCTGCGGGTGGCAGAATGAGGCCACTGTGTGTTTTTAAAATACCCCTCACACACTATGAATCCCATAGTGTAATTCTCCCATCATTGGGGTCTTCCCGACCCTCTACAGGGCGAGGCGTGCTTCGACCTACGAGTGACGTGGGAGCACTTATATTTTTGACAATAGGCTATGTGATGTGATGAGGATAGTGATATGTGTTGGGAGTGTAGGGACCTATTTACGTGAATGGTAGTGTAAAACAAGGTAAAAATTCCCTGGCTAGTCGAAAAAATTAACTTTAATGGCTTCACAAGCTGGGAACATTAACAAGCATTTACAATGCAAAGGTTTCGCCTTCTGAAAAGTTTGAGCTATTGGCATTGCAAATGACAAAGTTTGTATTTATGTGTTGGTTTTGAAAACAGATAAATAAATGGAATTGTCATTTACAATGCCAATAGTTTAATCTCTGTCAAATGCCATACAAAAACACACAGACCCACACACACACACAGACCCACACACACCAACAGAGCCCCCCCTCACACACACACACAGAGCCACACACACACACACACACAGAGCCACACACACCCAGAGCCACACACACACCCACCCAGAGCCACACACACACCCACCCAGAGCCACGCACACACCCACCCAGAGCCACACACACCCACCCAGAGCCACACACACCCACCCAACATGTCACAGGCCCCAGTCCCATAAGGAGGTAAGTCACTCGGTATGTCTGCCTCGGTCCCTTCCCCCTTTTGTCCTGGAGACTGCCACTGGCGAAGACTTTTCAGGATCCGTGCAACCCCCGGCTCTGCCCCCCGCCCTCCTCCTGTGTATGCTGATTCTTGCGAGTGCAGAGGTTCCCTCCCAGCTCGCAGCAACTTCAAACCCACACCCCCGCCCCATGCCTTCCCCACGCCGATCACTTACTGGGCGAAGTTTCCACCTGTGGAACATGGCAACACGTTTCTTGGCACTTGGAAGGGGAGCTGGATGTTCTTGAAGAACATAAAACTGAGTTGTGTGAGAGTCAATGAAAGCTACGCCTGTGCACTCTGCACCCACTCCAGCCACCCCCCCCCCCTTTAGATTCCCTATTGTTTTCCGAGCATTTGGCTGCACGGTGTCCCTCAAGGCAGGAAGTCCGCGAGGTGAAACGGCCGACAGAAATATTCACTGATTAGCCCTGATTTTAGCAAGCATTACATTTTCCCGTTCTTCTGGGCACTAATTTTGATACATTTTGGATTTATTTCAAGAGCCTGCTAGCCATCTGCAGGCTACACGCGGGGCACTTAGTGGGAAGCAGCCAGACCACAGCACCGGGAGCCCCCGGCACCTCGTGGGAAGGAGAGTGCCCCTCTTGCTGGCCAATGTGCCGGCCTGTCACTGCTGCAGGTCACCCGGCAGGCACTTTCCGGCACAGGGGGAAGTGCCGCCCGGGCTAATGCAGAGACGCTCGTGGAGGAGCCCTGTGCAGCATCTGAGCGTTGTACCCTTGCCCCACTCACCCAGGAGGGGAGCTCCCACAGCCGCCGGCCTCCCAGAAGCTGACGAGCATCTCCGGCTCCGGTTTTAAACGCGCACATGCGCCATCATGCTGCTGCTTACCTGATCGCAAAATTTAAACTTCTTCCTGGCAACATTTCGCAGCCCACTCCTGGAGAATACTTTTGGTAACTGACCAAAACAAATAGGAACCGCCCACCACCGCAATGACGTTGTCAAAGGGGCAGGATGAGAAAAATAAATAAATTAAAAAAAAAAAAAACGCTGGAACGCCCACGAGTTGCCTCGCAGAATGACGGACGCCTCTCTCTTCCAATGGCTAGCCTCCATTTATGGAGCTAGCCAATGGAAGACAGAGGCGGGACAAAGCCCACATACTATTCTCAAAAGATTTCGCCTGCGCAAAACGCTGCTGCGCAGCTTTCGACAGGCAAAACCTAAAAAAGCACTCTGGTGACCCTGGCAGGCCTGTGCCTGGGTGTGTGCGTCTAACAGGCTCCGCAAAAACCTCCCCGTTAATCCACTCTACTTGGCTCTTGCTGAAGCCTGTTTGCAAGGTTTAACAGACTGGGCGTGGGTCCCAGAGCGCCGCAAGATGGCGTCTCCTAGAGCAGCAACGCCCTTGCCATGTGCTCCCAGAGCAAATAATTACCCATAGCTCTTTAATAAACAACCACTAGCTACCCATATACCGAACCAACTGGAGTTAGCAATGCAGCGTATTCCTGCATGGTTAGATGTGGCAATAAACCTTCATTCCTATGCTACTAAGAGTAGCACAGGAGTCCTGTTTTTTAAAGCTTTTGCAGGAGGCAACAATGGAATCAACTTGATTCTGCGCAGCCTTTTTTTGTGACCAAGGAAAGAGAGACGCGACATCACGCCATTCAACCACCCAGAGGAGAGAATGCGAGTACAATTAAAAAATAAAAATAGCTAGAAGGAAAAAAATAAAACACAGCTTCTCTAGTGGTGCCTCAAAAAAAATTATATATTTATTTAGGTAAACCAAATCTAGGTAGCGTGGTACCAAGAATCGGCACGTGTTTTAACCCTCAATCGCCTGCCTCTAGTTGTGCGCAACTTTCCGCCAATAGGTAGTCAAACCATGCAAGTACATGGAGAACAGAGACGGTGCCAAGCACCCATTGCAACAGACGTGCACGTGACGTCAAGCTCACAACAGGAGAGCACGAGCCATCCAAGGCCTTGGAGTCCACAGGTGACCTTTTACAGGACGACTGTGTAGACGCCGCCGATAACGCAATCTGGATCAAAGCAATGGATTTTAAAATGCAATCTGTGAGTCAGGCCAAAGGAGCACCTTATGACAAGCACTCGCGGTATCGAGAAATATTAAGATAGAGACAGCCAAATATAGGTCTTCGTTTCCAAAACTCCGCAACTGTGCCCCATTTAAAATTTTAAACCTCACCTACCTGCAATGTAAAACGCTCCTATCGTTGGCAGAATTCCTGACAAAGAGTTCTTTAATTGTGCAATAAATGCACATAAAATGTATTCAAACCACCACCTGCAGAAGTCTGAGGTGCACTATTATAAAAAAAAAAAACAACAACAATAAACCAACTATTGTTATAAATCATCGGTTCGTGCAGGGGTTTCTCCTCGCACCCGACACTGAGGGAAGCCTGTTTTACCGGAATCTCGGCACTGCCCTTAAACCGGTATCGCGCACAGGGAACAGGGTGCTGCCCTCAAGGAGCAGAGGGACCGAAATCGGAGCCGAAGAGCGCGCGCCTTCGGACCACCCCACGGAAGAGCCGACACCGCCCGCCCTGCCCCGGAGCAGAGAAGCGAGGATCCGGAAGGAAGCTCGCACCTGTGCTGAGCCAACAATGACACAGATCACCATCACCCAGCTCGCACTTTCGGGCAGTTCGCATGTGGGGGCACAGAGCCCGGCATCCGTTTGACATCCAGCATCATACGGTCACGGGGCCAAAAGGAACTGTTCTAAAGAGCCCGGCAGCTCACATCTTTGCCCAGCACCATTTCTGGGGCGTAGGATCACCCTGCCAGCGGACACCCAATTGATGCATCACCCCAGCAGATGGACCATGTCACAGCATGACACCTAGACTGGGCTTTAAGTGGGCCAAGTCCTGCCGGTGCTCAACACGGGCAGTTCTAAGAAGCAGGTGCTGAGGCGGGTCACTTTCGGGCTCTCCATTATAACCTCACCCTCGGGGTGGGAAAACAAATCTTAACTTGGCACCAATACCACCTTTCATATATCTTTAAAGGGTCTCGTTACAGTTATTTCAGTCTCATTTCAGAACTGAAGCATTTTAACTTTTTATATAAAATGCCATTGTTGCTGCTTAATCATCTTATGCAACAACCATTGATCAAGCCAGTAGCCCTGGCTCGATGCAGGTGGCATGTTACTTGTGTTATAGATCTGGATGCAAAGACAGAATCAGCAACATACCAGTCGGGGGCACATAACGCTAAGTAGAGATTTCTAATTTAGTATTTTAAGCCACGCCCTTAATTATATTGGCCACGCCCCTCAGAGACCGCCAGTTTTTTTCATCCCACTTAAAGCCTGACCTAGGCCATTGCTAGCAGGGAAGCTCCAACAAGAGTGAGTAGAGAAACCACATCTTATCATGGCACCAGGCCAAGCATGTGTAAAACATAATACTTCCGGCTAAGCAATCTCGAGATTCTGGGGCGGAATAATTTTACATTGTTTATTGAGCTGATAAGGTAAATGTGGTGTATTAACATGCAAGTAAAGCACTAACCAGTACAAAAAAATGCAACGTGAAACAATATACCCGTTCCTGCTGTATATTAAATGCACGTGGTTGCAATAAGTGATACAATAAAGACACATTGTGACAAGCTTTTCTTCAAAGCACTGAACCGGGGTAGCTGCAAGAATTCATTTCCCAGTCTGAATTTCAACTAAACTAATAGGTTAACTGCACAGCAGTATCGGGACTGCATTTGATGATGTTTCTTCTAAGAAGTGCCTGATAAGCCTTAACCGGAATGCGCCCAGATTATAGGTATTTCCGAGAACACATGAAAAATTAGGATATACTTAAGGAAGCATCCTTGTTTTGAATGATTAAATCTTAGGCACGTCCTGAACCAGCTTAAAGTGTCTGTCCACACAACTTCAATGGCCTACAGTGAATATATGAACGCCAGCGAGAAGGAATCCATAGCAGAGAGTTTACGGCTACCAAGCACCAACACGCAATTTATAATACGGTTTGGTCATCACACTGCCTTCGCTCAAATAAAGTAAATGTGCGTGACTGACGTGTTTCAAGGTCAGGTGCTGAAGCTTCAGGAGGTACAGACACAAGAGCAGTAATGGCTTCGCACGGTCCTTAGCTGCAGCGTCTCAGCAACAGGAAGAATCGCCCTATGTCGATACAGTTCAGGTGTGCGGGTAACTTACTTCAAGATCAGGGTGCCCTGGCATAGTTACCAATTAACGAGCAGGAGTGGCCCCCTCCGGCACGCAAAGCACACGCCCCCCTACTCCTATGCCCTTCTTATACTCACCTGTATCGCAGCCTTCCCGTGCGTAGTTGTACCAGGAGTTGCTCCTTCACACTGCCTGAGATGGGTGGGTCAGACGGGACAAAGTGCAGGGCAGGTCACTAACACAAACGACAGACTACTCAAATGAACATGCAAGAGAAAATGCCCACTCTTTGAACGAAGCGCGCGCAAACGTATTGATGTCACGTCCATCTTGGGATGGGTATAAGTTTATTTTATTTATTTATGCGATTTTATATAGCGCGAACTTTACCCGAAGGTGTCAGAGCGCTTTACATAAGAACCAGTTGAAAAACATAAGGACTTAGGATTACATGCGTTACAAAGAGGAAACAAACAGAAATAACAAGCCTTCGCAGCACAAATTTATTGAATATAGGACAAGTCAGGTCCCGGGCCGGCAGCCAATCACAGCGCGGCCCGGGGAATGACGTCACGGGGTGTCCCGGGCCGGCAGCCAATCACAGCGCGGCCCGGGACACAAGGCAAAAAGGGGCGGGGCTTAAAAAAAGACCCAGAAACGCCCCCGAATCGCGTCAAGGCGGGCCCTGAACTCAGTGACGCTCCTCTCCTCCAATGGCTGGCCAGCATTTACGAGGCCAGCCAATGAAGAAGAGGGGCGTGTTCAGGCCCCTATACTACTAACAAAAGATTTCGGCTCCGCCCACTGCTTACGCAGTGGGACGGTAGCCGAAACCTAAAAAGGGGTTAGTGAGTAGAATTACAAGTGTGGTCTACTTTGTCGACATGACATGTTTCATAGGCAGACCCCTCCTGCCTACTCATCAGGACCTCTGTTGATCCCTACAAAAATACTCAATTCTAAACTAAATGTTAAATGCCTATGGTCCTAAAACTTAACAGCAAAAATCGGCTGCTAGGTTTAGCCTCGGGGCTTGAGTTGGCCCTTAGTGAGGCATTATCATGAAAAATTACCTAATATGGTCTATTTGAAGCGTGGTGATAGGGCCTCATGAGCCTGCGTCTTAGGGTGATTAGTTGACTGGTTAGTGACCGCATGCCTAATCTGGCTTTATTCCTTACCCTTCGGCAGCTCTGTATGACCTTATATGTACCTAAAACCTTCTTCTTGTACTTGTACCGCCATATTTTGAGCCCGTGTGTGGGTATTAGAGGACCAAGCTCCTTCCATTCAGTGTGCTACTTCATTTTTTTTGTTTGAATATATCTTTTATTTGTTTTCATTGCATGTTCACAATACGTGTCAGAATGATAAGCAAGAAAAGTCAACATGTCATCTCTTAATCATACAAAGGCATTCAGAAGAAATAATAATTCACTATAGGACATTAGACATACGTCATTTCACTTAAGGCAAGAACATTCTTAAAGGTATGTTGTTCGTAAAAATAATTCACATGCCTAAGAAGCAATGGATTCGCAATGGATTAATATAATCTATTAGGCAATAGGAAGTCACAATGGGCCCGAGGTGTGACCTGAACAAACGAGAGTGGTATGTGTGTCGTAAATGACTCTTAGAGAGTGCACAGCCACGTGGCTCAGGTAGCAACGCGTCCTGGGGCATATGGATGTATTACAAAGTGGCTTGACTTTCCGATTATGTGTCTTCTTCAGCCTATATCCAATAACAATCATGGGACGTAGTGTCCATAATGTTCCCATAAGTAGATGTTTCGAAGTAGAGGGCAACTGACATACAATACGATATTCAAAACATCTCAACAAGTGAGTCAAATCGAAAAATTATCGTGACACTGAAATGCAACTAACAAAGGAAAGGGAAGAAAGAAAAGTAAAATAATTACAAAGCTGAAAAAGAAAAGGGGAAGTAAAGAAATAAAGAAGCAAGAAGTATTTCTGTATGTAGTCATGAGTATGTGTCTTCGGTTCCGGGGAGTGGTCAGTGTAGGGGCCCGGGAGGCAAGAGTCCACTATGGTGCGGGTCTTTCCGGAGAGGTAGAGTCAGCTCTTCGTGGCAGACAGGCATCAAGCTTATATTGCTGATGGGGGGGTAGGATCGCTATTGTGTGTGTTGGTAGCGTTACCACGTGATGTAACTGTGGTGTATTACATGTGGTCACGAGGCATTAAACAATCATGTGGGTGTGTAGCCCTCCACCCCGCCTGCTTCCCAGGCTGGACCCGGAGGGGAAAAAGTCTAAGCAACTCCTTGATCAAGACACACACGGTGGAAAGACTTCAGGGTATCATCCCAAAGCTGCGCAATGGGGAATTTTCTCAGTCCTGCCGTCTCCTCCCTATGAAGGGCAGTGCTTTCCGCCCTCGCCCAATTGCCAAAAGATGTACCCCAGTGCCCTGCATGTGGGGGTTCACTACACTTCCAACGCTTAGTGAGTAGTCGCTTAGCCGTGATGAGCCCTAGATCCCAGAATCTAGAAGGGACTTTGTTATGTTTCGTTCTTTTATATAGGCCCAGTAGGCATGTTTCCCATGTGTGCTGCAGGTCCTCGCCAACACACTCCGCCAACAGAGCCGTCACTGTGTGCCAATACGTTTGTATGTTTGGGCAGGACCACAGCATATGGAGGAGATCCGCATCGATCAGTGAGCATCTCGGACACGCAGAAGTTGCAATCGCGAAATACTTGTTAATTTTCTCGTGTGACAAGTATGCTCGATGTAGTATATAAAATTTAATAAGTTTAAAGCGGGAGTTGCGTGGAATATTAATGGGGCCGGCCAGTATCACTGCCCATTCCTTATCCGTCCATGCCCTTCCCCTGTCTGCTGCCCATTTGTCTCATAGTGGTTGGGAGGAGCACTGCGTGTGTGTCAAAAGAGCCTGTGTCAGCCAATGTACCCCATGGGAGCCATTTCCCATGACATGTAAGTATTGCACTAAAGAGTGCGTCGGTAACTCCTCAGTGATGTCGCCCCAAGCTCGCATGAATGTACATATAAGAGATGCATGCAAGAGAAACTGCCCAGCTGGAAGGCCTGTGTCTACAGCTAGTGTCTCAAATGGAACCAGGGCACCGTCTGCGTACAAGTCTTGTATCGTGTCCACCCCAGCCCATGTCCATCGCTCCAGCGTAGCCTCCACCACCACCCCGCCGTCCTGGGGCGTTCCCAGCAGTGGAAGCACCGGGGCATATGGTGTCACAGCGCGGGTGAGTTTCAGGCTACGTATATATAATTTGCGGGCCACTGCCAGGTGTAACTGCGTCGGGCAGGAAGTTTTGGTCACGGGGTGGAATAGCGTGTGGATTTGCGTGTGGGTCCAGACAGTAATATCCGTAGAAGTATCACACAATTTCTTCTCACTCAGCCATCCGGCCACCCACTGTAGCTGTGCCGCTAAATAATAAAGTTCCTGATTGGGGACTGCGAGGCCTCCGGCGTCCGTAGGTGCATAGAGTTTCTTTAGTGCTACGCGGGGTCTCCCAGTATTCCATATAAGGTTCCTGATCGAGGTTTCTAACTCTCGGAAGAGACGAGTCGGGACATACACTGGGATGTTAGCATAATAGTACAATAGTCTCAGTAAAACTATCATCTTAGTCAGTGTGACTTGGCTGGGCACATTGAGGGGGAGGGTTTTCCAAAAGGCAATCTGCGCCTGCAAGGAGGAGATAGCTCATACCAGGTTGCCCTCTAATACATCAGGCAGGGTTCTATAGATGTAGATTCCGAGATATCGGAACGTGGTGAAATACCAAGTGAGCCTTTCACTGTTGATGCTGATCTCACATTCCTGAGTGTCCGGGCTAAAGGAGTACACTCCAGATTTGGTCCAGTTAACCCTGAGACCCGACATCGCCTCAAAAGTGCGAAAGGTGTCAGACAGTGCCAGCGGCAAGCAGGCCAGGTCTCTGACGTACAAAAGAAGGTCATCAGCATATAAAGAGACTGTGTGGAGACCATCCGCTAGGGGGATCCCCCACTCTTCGCCCTGTGCTCTCAGCAGTGCAGCACGGGGTTCAATTGCCAGCGAGAAAAGTAGCGGGGACATAGGACATCCCTGCATAGTGCCTCTTTTGGCTCGGATGGTGCCTGACAGTAATTTACTGGTGCGTACTCGCACCGTGGGTTTCTGGTACAGTAGGTCTACCATATCTACATAGTCGTTTCCAAGGCCATATTTCCTCAATACTGCCAGAAGGTAAGGCCACTTCACTGAGTCAAAAGCCTTCTCGAGGTCTAGCACTAGACACCCCGAGTGGGGCCACTGCTGTGTAGCATAGCTTTGCACCCTGAACAATCGTCTGATACCTTGGGAGGTGCTGTGAGTGGGCGCAAAACCATTTTGGTCGCTATGCATGAGGGTGGGCACCAAGGGGGCTAATCGCTGAGCCAGTGTGGAGGCAAGTATCTTGTAATCAGTGTTCAGGAGGACCAGCGGTCTATACGAGCCCAATTGCGTGCAGTCCCTGCCAGGCTTCGGAAGGGAAATGAGGTTGGCTTCATTTAACGTGAGGGGGAGGGAGGAGGCCAGAACAGCTGCCGCGTACATCTTTAGTAGTTCAGGGATCAAGATATCTGAGTAGGCTTTTAAGAATTCAACAGGTAGCCCATCCGGGCCTGGGGACTTGCCATTAGATAGGGCAAAAATGACTGTGCGCAGCTCATCAGGTGTGAGTGGGCCTCCAATTCACCCCGCTGCGTGTCATCCAGCTCCGGCAGCGTGATATCAGTGAGGTACGCAGTTATATGAGCGAGGAGGACCCGTAGCCAAGAGCAATATAATGCTCGGTAATGGTCTACAAAAGCTGTGTGTATATTGTTTTGTGTATAGACCATATCTGCTCGGCTAGTGCGGAACGCTGCCACAGGTGTCGCTCGGTCCTCCTGTTTGATCAGCCAGGCCTACAGTTTTCCGGGTTTGTCACCAAGATGATGCGTGCGCGCCGAGTGGGCTGCATAATTAAGATGGCAGAGCCTCTCGACTCTTCGTTGCCCTCCACCGCCTCCTGCTCTCTTCGAAGCAGGTCGGCCTCAATGTGTGTCAGTTCCCGGGCTAATTGTTTCTGCATATAAGCCTGCGTGCCCAGACAATGGCCCCTAATTACGACTTTAAAAGCATCCCACTCAATTTGGGGGGTGGATGCAGTGCCATTATTCTCTTCAAAATAGTGGGTAGTTTGTGCGTATAATGAGTTACGAAAAGGAGCATCGAGTAGCAGATCTGGTTGAAGCCTCCAGGTGGGAATAGGCGGGTGCGGACGTTCCCACACAAATTCCAGTACATGTGGGTTGTGATCGGAGTGGGTGCGGCCCATATAATAGGTGTCAGTAACATGGGGGAGTAGTTGACTTGACAACATATACCTGTCTAATCCTACATGCAATGTGTGTGCGCCTGAGTAATAGGAATAAATCTTAGTGTTAGGGTTGCGACTCTGCCAAGCATCATGTATGTCCCATTGTAATGCCCAGCTTATGAAGGTTTTCATGGCCCCCTGCACATGAGTGCCAGATAGGGGCGGGAAAGAACGGTCCAATGCAATGACAAGAATACAATTATAGTCGCCTCCCAACACCCAGGGGACCCCATGCTAAGGCGCCAATTCCACAGATAGCCGTGCAAAGAAACCCCCCTGATCCATGTTAGGTGCATACAATGAGGCCAAAACCACAGGCTGGCCATCTAGCTTACCGTGAGCAATCATGAATCTACCCTCCGGGTCTATGTGGGAGTGTGAGACTGCAAAAGGGGTCCTGGGCCTCACCCATAACAGCGTCCCACAGGCGTAGGACGAGTATCCCGTAGCATAGAGTTGCCCTCGCCACCTACGGCGTAGCGTTTGTACTTCCGCACCGTTTAGGTGCGTCTCCTGTAGGAGTGCGATATGAACATGATGTTGTTTAAGGTAGGAGTAAATTTGGTACTTGCGGTGTATGCATGCCTCGCACATTCCACGTACATATTTTTATCGCTGACAATTTGTTACCTTAGGTTATCCCCCTGCCCGCATCTTGCCACAACCCCACAGTAGGTTGCCAATCTCGCACTCCCATCACCCTCCCACAGAGAATTGACAAAGACACATCAGTAAATACTTGCAAGAGTTGTGCTTCATAGTAATAAAAAAAAGCAATACAAAAGGCCATGTCAAACATAACATGCGAATAATGCCAAAAGGTCGACTGCTGAACATGCGGCCGTCCAATCTCACTAAGGAGATAGTTAACTTTTAAATCCAGGGGGTTTGCTGTGCACTAGGCACGGCTGTGTTGATACAGCGGTTGAATTAGCAGAGGAAGCTTCTCCTTCCCCAGGCAGTTTGAAACAGTCACAGCTAGCAGAAATCGTTCCAGCTAGAATGCGCACAGCCCGCCGGGTACACCTCACTTGGACTGAGGTTCCATCTGGAAGGCCAAGCAGGCCCCGCCATTTCCTACCCAGCCAGGATGATATCAGCTGAATCATGGCAGATAGGTTCACCAGAAAGTCTCCGCCAATACGGTTTCTCCCCAAAGATCAATCACCATAAATTCAGTGCTTACTGCGCCATGCGCCAACGGCCACGTGTCCCGAAGGTATCCATGTTTCGGGTGTTGTCAAGGCCTGGGTTCAATCGGAATCCGGATAGGTGATTCGTCAAAGGCACCGTAAATCAGGAGTTCAGTGCCAAGCATTGTGATTACCCAGTCAATGAAGCAGATCCGCCATTTGCAGGGTTACATCCGGTTGTTCTATGGACATCTGGGAATAGGGCAATCCATAGATAGCCTCATCATCACTTGGCAAGTCTCGCGGACTGGCATCCAGAGCGGTGTCCGTGGTCGGCGAGCAGCTAAGTTCCGCCACCATTCAGAGGGCATCCTGCTGCTCATTATGGACAAGTTCCGCAGGTGGGCAGATATCCATCACCGTCCGTGCCCGGCGGGCCGGTGACGACTTGTTCCTGCGGCGTAGTCGTGATCTGCGAAAGCGCTGTGATGCCTAAGGCCCTGATGACCGCCGGGGCGTCGTGGCTACTCTATTGTCCAACCACACCTCTACCTCCTACGGGCTGTTGAAGAAATGTGTTTTATCCTGTGCCACCACTCTCAATCTAGCAGGGAAGAGGAAGGAGTACTTGAGGTCCTGTTGGCGTTTTTGCTGTTTTACGGCAAGGAAGGAGTGTCTCTGGCGTTGGACTTGGATCGTATAATCAGGGAAGAACATTATTTTGGCATTGTCGATGCAGACGTCTTGAAGTCGCGCAAGATGGAGTCACGATCTCGATAGTTCAATATCCGGATGAGCAACGGTCGAGGATTAGACCCCGTAGGGAGAGGCCTCGTCGGCATGCGGTGTGCCCGCTCTACAACAAAGTGAGGTGATAACGCGCCATCTAGTAGCAGAGCCTTTAACCAGTTCGCAACGTGTGTCGCAGGTTCCTTCCCTTCCCATCGTTCCGGCACACCTACGATTCTCACGTTATTTCTCCATGCCCTCCCTTCCGCATCCTCGGCATGGTCTTCTAAGAATTCAACCCTGTTGAGTAGGTCTTGTACTTGTCTATCAGTCTGTGTGACCCGGGCGCAAGAGCCGCCACGGCGCCCTCCAAAGTGGTGGTACGTTCCGCCAATTTGTTGTGGTCAGCGCGTAGGTGTGTGAGATCAATTGCGACGCTGTCTATTTTGGTCTCCAGTGAGGTACGGGTGAGTTGGATTGATTCCTCCAATCTTTCCTTGGCTGCCAGCATTGTATCAAGTTTAGCCGCTGTTTGTTCAGTATCTGCTGATTTTGCGGACTTGTTCATTTTCCCCTTCTATTGCGCGCCACCTGTGCCAGTCCATGCCCTAGTACCTCCAGACATGAGCAGCGCGGTTGGCGGAAAGCCAGCACCTATTACAGACACGTCCAGTGGTCAGAAGTTCCGCAGCCGACAACACAGGTAGTGCGGTTAGACAGGTGTACGTACGGGTGTGGGGGGCTGCAGGGGAAGGGTTTCACCTGGAATGGCTGTTGCGTTTCTCCTTAGCAGCTTGCCTTCGGTCAATGGGGAATCAGGAAGGGAGGATTTCCTTGCCCTTTCCCGGGATCGGTCGGCGTGTCACTCAGTTCCAGACAGTGGTTGTCAATTGCGGCACCGCGGGCACCCTCAATAAGCCAGATGTCAGTTTCCCGGGGCGGTCAAGGGGTGTGCAGCTGGTGGAATATCCGCACAGACCCCGCATGGATAGCGTCCTCGCCGCTCTTCGACACAATCCACACTAACCGGTGTCTCTGCCCCACGGTGATTATCACTGGTCGTTTCGGGCGGGTACCTTCTTCTGGGGCACCGCTCTTCAAGATCGCGGGGCCTTCAGGATAAACGGCGGCTGAGTGTGTGGCCCAACTCTAGTGCACCTCTGGGTCGTTGGGGTAATTGTCGCTGCTGGATTCGGCGCCCCCAGTCAGGTGCAGTCCCTCCATCCACTAGGCCGCGCCTTGGGCCCCAGCATGTAGCCACAAGCCTCTGCCTCACGTAGATGGTCTCGCCGGTGTGGCGACTTCCGACAGCCGTTCCGGGCGGGTGCTTCGTCTTGGGGTACATCACTCCCGGATCACGGGCCCCCAGGATAGGCGACAGCTGGGTCCAGCTCCTGTGCACCTCCGGGGCCCAGCGGCTATTGCTCCCGCTGGATTTGGTGCCTCCAGGCATGCGTGGTCACTCCGTTCACCAGGCCGTGCCCCGGGGCCCAGCACGCAGATACAAGCCTCGGCCTCTTGTAGTTGGGATCGCCTAGCAGGTAGTTGCGTATGCGGCTGCGTCGCACTGGAAGGCCTCGGCGCGGTCAGAATCTGTTCGGCCCCAAAAACTACAGAGCGGTGATCGACAGCTTGATACCGCTTCGCCTGAAGTTATAGCTGTTGACAGATACATTTAGCGGAGTAATGGCCTGAAGAAGGTGAGCTCGAGAAGGAGCTCTACTCTAGGGCGTCCGTTTCCATTGCGTACTTAGCCACGCCCCCTTCAGTGTGCTACTTCATACATTCCCGAAGGGTGTTGTGTGAAAGTAGTTCCACCTCATGAGGTTTAATAAATCTTGTATTTTCTATTCCAGTTTCTGTGCCAACTTCTATTCTATGGTCTGAGGACTCTGTGCAGAGAAGGGTGAACCCCTAGCACTGGTAGGCCTTGCTGAGGCCTACTACTACAAATTGGCGCTCCAACGCCGGGCTCATTGGTGACTCGGATGCCTAAAGGAGTGGTCGCGATGAAGGATTGGAATCTCGCTGCGGACGATAATTGCCCGAGGAGACCCACGTCTTGGCAAACCACAGCGTTTTTCCTCTCTTTCTGATCTGACCATCCAGGTGGTGCCGGTCCTCGACTCTCTTCTGTTGATTCGCCGTACAGTGACCATTTGGTCAATTTTGAAAACTTGGCAGTTGGAACCTGGACACCAAGTGATTGGTAAGAGTCGTTGTTATTGTTGTTGTTAGTTGGTATTTGTTGAGCGCATTATCACCTACAGGTCTCTAAGCGCTGTCAGAGAGATCTTAACCTAGCCAAGAGAGTGGGTTATATCCAGGCTTCTGCGAACAGGAATGTTTTTGATTTGTTCCTGAAAGGAAGGAGGTTGTGTTCCTTCCGAAGGCTCTCAGGCAGGTTGTTCCAGATGGAGGGGATAACTGATAAGAATGCTCTACCGCCTTTCGTGGACAGATTAAATCTTGGACAGACTAGGAGGCTAGCATCCATGGACCGTAGTGCCCTACTGGGGATGTATTTGGCAAGGCGGTCCTTGATAATTAGGAGCTCGGCCATAGTGTGGTAAATAATTTACTGTATCGTTTTTGCCATATAATTATAAGTACAAGAATAGCTCAATCAAAATGAAAGGCAGAGTCCGGGGTGTCTGAGTCTCAAAGGGCTTTAATTCAGAAATGACTCGAGTCAATGGAGATCTTTTCCATCAATACAAGGGTTCGGGCATGCAAGGGATGTCAGGAAAGATGTCAACGATTTATTCACAGTACATGGCATATATAGTAAAATGACACAATAGTATTGCATACAGTAGGCGTGACAAGTGAAATGTATATGATAAGAACACATGTGCGTAGCAAAAAGGCGTGAACGTGGGTGTGCACAGAGGCGTGAACTAGAAACGTCACAGAAAAGTGTCATAAGTGGGTGGATGCTTAGTGAATTCTTGCGAAGTCAGCTGAAACCTATGGCCTGAATGCGCGCGCAGCTAATATGACGTATGGTTGACGTAGACTAAGAGTCTGACTTTTAACACTAGTGGAGAAGAGGCATATGTCTGGCATGCCAGATCGACCTGTACCTAAACATATCTGGTATCTGGTGTTTGGAGGATGTTTATACTGGAGGAAAAGGTCTTACGGGCAGAGGCTATGCTACACTGAATGTATGCGTGTCTAGGTGCAGATGCGCAGAACCAGGGCCTACCATGGTAACGGGAGCAATGAATTACATGAGGAGGACAGGAAGGCTTTACCCTTTACTCTGCAGCCGGGGAACTGTTTACTTATTTTACTAGACAGGAATGTGTTTTCGAGGAGGCTGAGCTGGCTACGCTGATAACTTGAAGGTAAAATACTGTTTTTGGCAGGCAGAGCAGGCCGAGCCGGGCACCGCTCGCTTGGCAGGAAGGAAGGCAGAGGTCAGGGATGCATCTCATCTCCACGATGCAGTTTTCGGAGACAGAGACGAGAAAGTGGTTCAATGGCAGGAATTAAGGCCTAACTCGGCAGAGCCAGGAAAACGTGAAAGTGCACCACGTAAAGACGGTGGCACGGCATACTTAGGAACTGAATTATCAATCCATTCATGGTGGATCTGAAAAAGGACATGTTAACGTTGGACGCAAATGTATTTGCGTCTTTAAATTCGGTTGCGGAGGGAAGTTACATGCACATTAACTCGTACATGGAGAAGATGGGGTACTCGTTAGGGGACATAACTTGACCATAAAAATTCCAATTACCTCATTCCCTCCTTGTCCCCTACGGACCCATTAGGATATATCTATTTTCATGAGACCATCTATTTGTTCATATAACATCATTTGTTCTTCTTTCTTTAATCGGGAATGGGAACGTGCCCTTGAACGGGGAATACAGGATGTGGCGCACAAGCCGCAAATCGCTGGCCCACATTGAAGACATAGACAGCAACTGAATACAATGGCCAATATAATCCCTAGGAATGACAATAGCTTCCATCCCCAGGCTGTTACTACACCCCAGAGCCAACCGGACCAAGTCCAGGAGCCTGGGTTCTGGTGTATCTGATGGGCAATTTCGTGAAGTCTGGTGATGGCCTTATAGACCGAAGGCGCGTTATTAGGAATAAACACGCAACAACTGGATCTGATGACTCTACAAGCTCCGCCCCTATCGGCCAGGATGACGTCAAGGACAAGGCGGTTCTGAAGAACAACAAGTCTCATAGCAGACTGCTCCTCTGTTAAGTTGCCCAAAGCTGAAGTAGTCTCATTCACTACTGCTTCGAGTGTTCTGGTTAATTTGCGTATCAATTTACTATTGGACACTGTGCCTAGATAGGGAAAGAATCCTTTATTGAAATCTGTATATTGTTCCCATGCGGTTTCAGTATAATCAACTAGTGGAAGGTCTCTTTTGGCTCTAACATGAACGAGGCGGGAATTTCTGTGATAATCAGGAGGAGCTAGAAAAACAGGTGGTAGTAGGAATGCAATGTAACAGGTACCATCCCAGTCTAGGGGTAAACATATATAAGCTGTATGACCACAAACGAAATAGGAATGGCGGGAAGCTTTGAATGTAGACTTGCCTTCATCACTGAATTCGATCACAGTAGTGCATTCACTATGACCTAGGTGTACTGAACCATTCTTTCTGACACAAAATTCACCTTTGACTGGTAATACTGACATAGATGGCAAGTCTGGACTAGTTTCTGACTGAACGTTTAGAATCATGAGGTCAAGTGTAAAATTACCTAATCCATACACTTCGTTTTCTAGGTCGGTCCCTGTCCTTTGGGGAAGACCCTCCTTGTCTGGGAAACATGCCTTATTCAGAACTGTGTTCAGATTCCCCCATACCCATCTACCCTGGAAAACTATGAAATCAGCATCTACGGAATTAATTAAACTAAACCATGCACCACAGGAACCATTGTGTGTGAATGGATACGGAAAGAGGGGCAGAACTCCCTGATATTTCTGATAGGGAGGGAGTCGGCCACATATCCAACAATTGGTGGCATTGCTGGTCTGATGGGAATGGTGTAACATACTGATGAATGAATTGTTGCGCAGCGCAAGTCGGTAAGATAGTTCGTGTGGAGGCAGCTCACTAAACGTGTGTTCTGCAGTGTCATTAGAAAAAGAATGTGGAAACGGAAAATACATGTACAACATCAGGCTGGTGCCAATCAACGTAAGACTCAGAAAAAACAGAATAATCAGGGTGCAGACGCACCTACTACGGAGATTTTTACAGTAACGATTTATTTTCATGATCTCCTGTCTATCTCTCTCTCTATTTGGATCTAGCTTGTACATTGTCAGAAACTGCCTAACCGCTTCACCCGAGAGGGACTTAAACAATTAAACTGTCTGACTTACTAGACCTTAGTTTCAGTTTGTACTCCTCTTGGGGAGTTCGCTCTCGAAAAGGGAGTTTAATGTCTGTCTTTGGTACGTGAGAGTCCTGGGAGTCGGGGCTGGGCAAGAGTCCATGACATTTTGTGACGTGGCTAGAATGCACCCAGCCCTTCCTCCCCTCCAGTTTCACGGCGGTCCGGGTGGTTAGCAGGACAATCTTCGGCTCCTTCCAGCGGGGCTCCAAAGGGCTCGTCCTATCAAAGTTCCGTATAACAACTGTATCCCCAGGGACCAGGGCATGCGGCTTCACCTCGGAGTTGTCTGGGAAGGCTGCAGCCACCTGTGAACGACAAGATTGTAGTGCAGACATCAAGGAAGCAAGGTAATCTGTCAGCATAGTACTATCAACATCGGTTATTTTTCTCGGCAGAGGCGTCCCCCACATATTAGGAGGTCTACCGAAGACCACCTCATACGGAGATAGCCCTGTCTTTGAATGGGCTACCATTCTCATATAAAACAGTGCAACAGGTAATGCTACTATCCAGTCTACGCCCTTTTCTTTACATACTTTAGCAAGTCGAGTTTTCAGAGTCTGATTGTGGCGCTCCACGAGACCTGCTGCCTCTGGATGCCGGACACAGTGGAACTTCCACTGGTACCCCAAAAGGAGTGAGATTTGTTTCATCAATTCAGACAAGAATGGCTGACCGTTGTCCGAGTACACGATACGGGGCAAGCCATATCGAGGGAAAAACTCACGAACCAGCTGCCTGGCAGTGGTCGGGGCAGTGTAATCTGGAACGGGATATGCTTCTGTCCATCGGGATAGGGCACATACAACTACGAGGACATACTTAAATCCTCGGCATCGGTCCATCTGGATATAATCCATCTGGAGGACTTCAAAAGGATAGTCAGGAGGATGAAATCCACCTTGCTCTACGGGAATCCCTTTTCCTGGATTGAACTGACAACAGATCATGCAGGTACGCACTTTCTGTTTTGCTGCTGCTCGTAAATGCTTATTGAACCAGAGGTTCTGTAAACTGTCTAACATGGCTTTTTCTCCTAAATGTGCTGGGCTATGTGCAGTGTTGATGAAAACTTGAACCATAGAGTCGGGGAGGAACCATGTGGTTTTTCCCCTCGTCATCCAACCTTGATCTGTCTGGACCCCTCCTTGTTCAGCCCATTTCTTGATTTCATCTGTAGTAGCATGTGTCTGTATGTCAATGACATCTAATGTGGGGTCCCTGACTGTCATACTGTGTGTCAGTGATGATACATCAGTCTCTGTCATATCAGTCGTCTGTGTATGAGTCTGTGCTGTATATTTCGCTGTCTGATCTGCAAAGTCGTTACCCTGTGAAATCTTGTCTGTTACTTTAGTATGTGCCTTGCACTTCATGATGGCAATGGCTGTAGGCAAATGTATTGCTTCTAACAGTGCTTGAATGAGGGGACTGTGTTGGATTTTGGCTCCGTGAGAGGTCAGAAAACCTCTCTCTTGCCAGAGGACACCGAAGTCGTGAACGACTCCGAATGCATAACGTGAATCTGTGTATATGTTTACTTTCTTGTTCTTGGCGAGTATACAGGCTTGGGTCAGAGCAACGAGCTCTGCTGCTTGGGCTGACAGGGTGTCAATGCGATGTGTTTCTATGACTTCAGTTTCAGTGGTTCTTAACCTGGGGCAATGAATTTTCGACCAATTTAGATACAAAAAGGTGTGGATATGACTCGCTACTTGATTTCAGGCCACTATTAATAGTAAAACATTTCTCAAATCTGGAATAGAAATCACTAGTGTCTTCATCGGGTTTCTGTTTGCAGGCTGAGATCGCGTCCCAGTCTTCCTTTTTAGTTGCTAACAATCTTGGCAAAACCTGTACTAACAATCCTGGTAATGCTTTAGTTTTGTCCCCAAGACCTAAACCTGGGGTTCGACCAGTTTCTTCTGTTTCTAATTCAGCCCAAACAATCTTTTTGTCTCCCACCTCCCATTCTTTCTCCTTGAGTTTCTCGTAAATACCGGCAGGCAATAACACTTTCAATATTTTCATAATGTCGGGATAGGTGTAATCCCCCATAAGTAACATGTCTTTTATTTCACTGTGAAAACCTGCGGGGTCTTTATCATGACTGGGCACTATTTTCTTCATTTCCAATAATTCCATTTTAGTTATAGGCGTGTAAACGAACACACGTTCCAAGGTATTATCATCTTTCCTGACTGGATGTACTTCACGTAAGGGATTCTGTTTGTCAAAGTTATATGAGTGCCTGACTGGGGGTGGAACAGAAACAAGATGTGGAGTTAGGAACGTTCTATATCTGTGACGTTGTTCTAGAATTGTATCAATTAGATCGGTACCTAGACCTCTCCATCGTCTCAGGAGTAAGTCTTGCAATAAACTATATAACGGACCTGGATCAGATGCTTGGTTTTCGTACTGTATAATAAGGTGTTGTGTCATGTATATACCAGCTAGTCGCTGTTCTTCTGGAGTAAGACTTAAAAACGTTTGTACCACTGAGTCGTCTTTATAGATGCTGTCATCTCCGGCCCACTGTACTGCGGACCGGGCTAGTTCCTGATCGCGTAGGGTATTGAGTTCTTGATAACCTATCCTTTCTTTTAGTACTTTGTCAGTCATCTGGAATACATGCTCAAGGGTACATCGCTCTGGTATCGGACACAGGTAACGTTTCTTGTTTGCGAACATTTCTTGTTTACGAATGGGTCTATCGAAGGGCCTATCAATAGGATACGGTCCAGGAAGTTTCTCTCTACCTACATATGCTATCGTTTTTCTCTCTGCCTGTTGTGAGGTTTCTGCTAGATTCTCTGATTCATCTTCCTCCTGCGAGGAGATTGGGCCGTCTGATTCAAGTGCCTCGTCAGGATCTCGACGGGCATGTATATCTATTATTTCTTTACGGATCTTTCTAACCATAGCATGTACACATTTCTCTTTATCATGTTTACCCTCAGCAATATTCTGGCTCCATCTAGTCAGTCTCTTCATCTCATCTGGTGGAAAACCTGCCTGATCTTGTTCCCTTATTAAACAATTAACCAAAAAGCACATGATTAAACCTTTGTTCTCAACTTTCTGACGTGACATGGCGTCACCAACAGACTCTGGTCTTTCTCCTGTTCTAATGAAATGATACATATTGTCTAGATGTTCTGGCATTTCTGGCAGTAAAACTAAATGATCGGTAACACGTCTTAAACGTAGGGAAGCTAGCAACATGGGTCCTGTTCTACCAGGTACTGTATCATACCTACAATCAGTGAGCTGTTCTTGAAGTGTTTCAGCTGGAGCTCCTTTAGGTGTTCGTGACATTGCGAGATCTCTCATTGTTATACGATGTATCTGTGGCGGGGTATGGAACCCTCCTCTAGCACCTCCAGAGGCGGAGGCTTGAGCATAACCTGACTGTAGGGTCGGTATTTGTGGCGGGAATGGACCCGGGGCAAAAGGATTAAGTGGATTAATACCACCAGGGAAAACAACAGGTGGTGGAGGAACAGGTGGAGGCTGCGGTGCAGGAGGTGGTGCGGGCGGAGTTTGCTGTTGCGGACCTGGAGGTAGGTGATCGTGGGGTTGGCCATCAGCGGGTGCAGGGGGTACGGGCACATGGGCAGGTGCAGTAGTATATGTGGGAGCTACATCGTCCAAGTAGGAGGAAAGGAAAATGTCTGCTGCGGTCTTATGACGTAATTTAGTCGGAACCAATGGAGGGGGCAGGTCTTTCGGTTTTTCCGGGGTCGCGGGCAGACCGCCCTCGGCCCGGACTGGATACAGTCCTGACAAGATGGCATTACTCTGTCTGTCGTGTTGTTCCATTCTAACTCGCTCTCCTTCTTCTATTAGTTCTTTTTCTTTGGCTTTTTCGGAATCCTCTCTACTTTTCTCTGCTTTTCTGAGTGCTTTCTCTGTCCGTCTATGTGATTCTTTACGCCATAATTCAATGGCATCTTTCTGTGACTGTCTGGCTTTCTTCTTCCACAACGCTTCTTCTATTCTCATGATGCACTCGGCATCCCATGTCCCTGTAACAGGCCATCTCTGATTCTCCGCTAAATCCTTTGTGTATTCCACCCATAAATCAAGATATAATATGGCATCTAAGCCATGCTTGTGGTACATAAAATGCCCAGGAGTGTCCCTGGGTGGGATGGGAACAGCTTCCTCAAGTATCCCTTTTCTAGTTCCTATCTGTCGTAATTTCGAGAATAAAGGCATTGTTGCCACTGAAATGTACACGAAAACAGTGAACACAATATAATATGCAAACAGTCACTCATACCACGACATCAAACACATTGAAATATTTCGAACATAAATTGACAACCCACTAATTCTATAACGAGAACAAAACTGAATTGTTGGATGCACGAATTACTTGATATACTGCTAAACAGTACAGATACACTGCTAAAACAGTGCAGACCGGGTCTGTGTACCCAAACCCGTCTTGACCGGATACAAATCAATGCACCCGTCTTGATGCGTCCCCAGCAACGGTACTCACCGGGAAGCACGGAACGGAAGGCCTCAGAAACTCGACTGGACTGGACTGACGTCACTGCTTCTGCTGCGCACTACGCATGCGCCTCGGCACTACAGGTGGGCCTCTCGACACCTCGGACGCTGCTCTCTCGGCTGGGCTCTGGTCGGGATCCTCCGCACTCCTCACCGCCTCGTATGGATGTCGATCGCAGTCTCTGTCACCTCCGTGGGCCTGAGGGAGTTACAGGAAATCCTGCGGAAGCGCTTGGGGTCCGTCACGGCCGAGGCAGGGGGTCAGGCCTGCGACGCATCTCCGGCGCGTGGGGTGGGGGAGGGGTCCCTATTTGGGCGCCAAAATTATGTGGTAAATAATTTACCGTATCGTTTTTGCCATATAATTATAAGTACAAGAATAGCTCAATCAAAATGAAAGGCAGAGTCCGGGGTGTCTGAGTCTCAAAGGGCTTTAATTCAGAAATGACTCGAGTCAATGGAGATCTTTTCCATCAATACAAGGGTTCGGGCATGCAAGGGATGTCAGGAAAGATGTCAACGATTTATTCACAGTACATGGCATATATAGTAAAATGACACAATAGTATTGCATACAGTAGGCGTGACAAGTGAAATGTATATGATAAGAACACATGTGCGTAGCAAAAAGGCGTGAACGTGGGTGTGCACAGAGGCGTGAACTAGAAACGTCACAGAAAAGTGTCATAAGTGGGTGGATGCTTAGTGAATTCTTGCGAAATCAGCTGAAACCTATGGCCTGAATGCGCGCGCAGCTAATATGACGTATGGTTGACGTAGACTAAGAGTCTGACTTTTAACACTAGTGGAGAAGAGGCATATGTCTGGCATGTCAGATCGACCTGTACCTAAACATATCTGGTATCTGGTGTTTGGAGGATGTTTATACTAGAGGAAAAGGTCTTACGGGCAGAGGCTATGCTACACTGAATGTATGCGTGTCTAGGTGCAGATGCGCAGAACCAGGGCCTACCATGGTAACGGGAGCAATGAATTACATGAGGAGGACAGGAAGGCTTTACTCTTTACTCTGCAGCCGGGGAACTGTTTACTTATTTTACTAGACAGGAATGTGTTTTCGAGGAGGCTGAGCTGGCTACGCTGATAACTTGAAGGTAAAATACTGTTTTTGGCAGGCAGAGCAGGCCGAGCCGGGCACCGCTCGCTTGGCAGGAAGGAAGGCAGAGGTCAGGGATGCATCTCATCTCCACGATGCAGTTTTCGGAGACAGAGACGAGAAAGTGGTTCAATGGCAGGAATTAAGGCCTCACTCGGCAGAGCCAGGAAAACGTGAAAGTGCACCACGTAAAGACGGTGGCACGGCATACTTAGGAACTGAATTATCAATCCATTCATGGTGGATCTGAAAAAGGACATGTTAACGTAGGACGCAAATGTATTTGCGTCTTTAAATTCGGTTGCGGAGGGAAGTTACATGCACATTAACTCGTACATGGAGAAGATGGGGTACTCGTTAGGGGACATAACTTTACCATAAAAATTCCAATTACCTCAATAGAGGGATTTATGTGCAATACAGAGGCCCTTGAATTTTGCTCTCTGTTTG
This sequence comes from Lissotriton vulgaris, assembly GCF_964263255.1. Classification (NCBI taxonomy): domain Eukaryota; kingdom Metazoa; phylum Chordata; class Amphibia; order Caudata; family Salamandridae; genus Lissotriton; species Lissotriton vulgaris. The sequence continues at coordinate 71,992,267 of NC_141691.1, forward strand.
ACAGGGAGCCAATGCAGCTGTTTGAGGAGGGGTGATGCATGTGCTCGCCTAGGGGCTTTGAAAATAAGCCTTGCAGCGTCATTCAACACCACCTGGAGTCTTGACATAAGGTTCTCTGGGAGGCCGATATATAGGGCGTTGCCAAAGTCAAGGCGTGCTAGTATCAGAGCGGAGACTGCGGTTCGTAGTGTGTTGAATGTAAGGATGGGGGCAAGCTTGCGCAGTTTTCTCAACAGTCCAGTGCATGTACCTACCACAGTCGAGACTTGCTGGGTCATGGTAAGCTTAGCATCAATTTTAATCCCCAGACTTTTTACCACTTTAGCAGGTTCTGGAGGTGTACCCAGCTCTAGCGGCCAGAAAAGCTCCTGCAAAGGGTGAGAATCTGAGGTGACGGCCAGTACTTCCGTTTTGTCTGGGTTTATTTTCAATGAATTAGCCGACATCCAATTCACCGTGAATTTTACAATGTTTTGAAAACGTGAATGAGCAGGGGACACATTGTCTATCTGGATAATTATTTGGGTGTCGTCGGCGTAGTTATAAATAGGCAATCCAAGTGGTTAAGGGCCGCTATCAGTGGCTGGAGGTAGACGTTAAAAAGGAGTGGGGATAACGCCGAACCCTGAGGTACACCACATGAGAGTGGTCCTGAATAAGACTAAAGGGCATTCAGTTGTGTTCTATGTGAACGCTTTCCAAGGAAGGAGGTCAACCAAGCCAGAGCTGTGCCCTGGATCCCCAGATCCAAGATCCGTGACATTAGTTGGTCATGATTGACCGTGTCAAATGCCGCGGACAGGTCTAGTAGGACCAGGGCACATGGTTTTTTCCTATCGGCCCTGAGTCTCAGTTCATCATAACATCACCAGCTCCGTGCTGTGGTGCGCCCTGAATTCTGCCTGATTCGGTTGCAGGAGATGGTTATTTTCAATATGGTCAGTCAGGGATTTTAGCACATGTTGTTCAAGCACTTTGGCAAGAAACGGTACTTGTGAAATTGACCTGAAGTTTTTAAGATTTTTTGTGCTCGCTCCAGGTTTTTTCAGGAGTGGAATAACACGGGCTTCCTTGAAGTTGGGAGGCACCTGCCCTTTGGCAAGGGATCGATTAAGGAGTCCGAGTAAAACATTTTCAATGCTTACAAATGCTAGCTTGAAAATTTTAGGTGGGCAGGATCCATTGGGGACCCTGATTTCACTCTCCCGATAATGTGCGCCAGGGAGTCGTGCGTTAGGGCAGGAAAGGCGATGAGTGGTTCAGAGATGGTGATGGGCGGTAGCGTAGGTGTCAAAGTGCATGGAAACTGAGGGGTGGAATCGATATCCATCAGTAGATCTTTAACTTCCCTTATCTTTTAGGTGCAGAAACGATCAGTAGAAGCCTCCTAAACCAGGAGTAATTAGGAATCAATCCATTATTCCTAATTTTTTTGCACTTTTTTCACTTTTTTATAATTTTCACATCTCACGCCCCTAGGTAAGGGTGGGCCTTAGAGTGCCCATACCGCCAGGGTTTATCACACCCAGTCCTGAAGAATTGCCGGGTAAATTGACACCGTTTCGATGGCAAGAAACATGTTGACTACTCTCTAGGATCCCACCATTCAATTAAAAGTGGACTGGATCCTTAAATATATTTTATATTGTCTGTCTTTAGTGATCACTAATAAAATTGCATCAGATACACTACTGACAATTTTTTTAAAATACCCTCATCACTCACTAAAATTTCATTTTCACTCAACACGCCCTATATTCACCATCCAGCTCCGCAGTAATCCTGGCGTTGCAGCACACCAAAGAGACACTCGGTCTCTTTGGTGGGGCCCAATGATGAAGCATGTCATCACTAGGTGGTGAGTGAGGGCCTTCCTAACATCCTAGTGTGGTTGTTATTGAGCTCCAAGCTTAGTTCTTCCCCTTTTTTCTCCCAGACACTCTTCTTTTGTTTATTTGATCTTTAACTTTTGCCAGGAAAAAGGACTGAAAGGTATTACAATCATCTAAGTGGAAAGTTGGTTTTTGTTCTTTGACTTGACTTAGCTTTTTGAGGGTACTGAAAATCTCTTTTTGTTTATTGTCGGCGGACATGATTCTTGCCTCATAAAATTCTGATTTGCATGATAGAATTGCCTTTTTGTAAATTGCAAAGGCCCTACAATACTCATGATGGGCACATGGATCGTAAGTTTTCCGCCAGGCTCTCTCGCTTTGGCGGAGGGTTTGTTTCAAGGTTCTTAGGTAGTCATTGAACCAAGGGGCCCCTTGCCTTTATCCGAGATTCTAACCCTAAGTGTCGGAGTTACTTTATCGATGTCAAGCTGTAGCCTTTCTGTCAGCGCAGTACTTTCATCATCTATGTTTCCCTGCTTGGCTATGAGCGGGGTCGACATCTGTAGAGCAGTCGTTAAGTCAGCGGCAAAAGTGGTCAGTAGTGAAAGTTTGAAGTGAATGAAAGTGGTTTGAATGTGATATGCCTGAAGAGTGATGATTTGGTTCAAGTTTTTACTGTTGTTTTGTCCCAACTTTCACCAATGGTTATGAATATTACCTGAAATGGCGCACTAAAATATAAATGGTTTATTTGTGAATAATTTTGAATAAACAGCTATTCAATAGCCACCCCAGGTATTGAACTGTCATCTGTTCTTTGGAGAAAATAGTGCTTGAAAAGAACACATCAGTATTGGCAATTTTCTTTTGTTGGTTGTACTTTTGAGGCTCAGCCTTACTGATTAGAGCGAGCCCTGTTTGTTATTAGTTGGAAGGAAAAAGGCTTTCTTACGTCCCACGGGATGCAGACAATGCATGGAGAGTTAGTGCATAATCTCTTAACTGCACTAACATATCCAAAGAAGATAGCTATTGTGGAGTGGAGTGCACACAAGAAAGAAACTGATAAGACAGGACAAGGCAATGCCTTTGCAGATCGCGTAGCTCGTGAGACTGCAATGCAACGAAGCACTACTTCTATGTACGTAGTGAAGTCTCAAGCTGAGCGATGGCATGATACTATACAGGAAGTGTTAGATGTACAGAGATCTGCTTCTGTAGCAGGACTTGAGCAATGGGCTAAAGAAGGAATATTGGACGATGAGGGTTGTTGGCGCAACAAAGACATGGATAAATGGAAACTACCTGCAGCCTATTTACAACCTATGGTTAAAATGGCACATGGGCTGGCACATGTTGGAGCTCTAGCAATAACTAAATTGCTTACGCGAGTTTGGGATCATCCTGAAATTGCCAGCACAGCTAAGAGAGTAGTACAGTCCTGTTTGATCTGTTGGCAGTATAATCCTGGTAAAGGGACACGGACTCTTACAGGAAGATTTGCTACACCGACTGCACCTTTTGAAGTTTTGCAGATGGATTACATCCGACTTCAACGCTGCAATAACTTGAAGTATGTCCTAGTGGTGGTATGTGCCTTCAACAAATGGATAGAGGCATACCTTACAAAGGATAATACAGCTCTCACTACAGCGAAGGTGCTTCTAAAGGAGTTTTTCCCTTGGTGTTGGTAAACTTTTGTGGAGTGACAACGGACCTCATTTTATTGGACAAGTTGTTGAGTATGTTCTGAAAGGATTAGGAATCAAAGAGAAGTTCCATGCAGTCTTCCACCCACAATCAGCAGGATTAGTGGAGAGGTACAACGCTACTCTGAAACTGAAGTTAGCGAAAATACTGGCTTCCACGTCTCTGAAATGGCCTGATGCACTACCTTTGGCATTGTTGTCCATAAGATCGGTGCCACATTCATGATCAGGGCTTACACCATATGAAGTGGTGTTTGGGAGACAGATGAACATTTGGGGAGTTCCTAAGCCACGCCCCATACATGATGTTCCATGTGTTCTGATGAATGATTATTTGGCACAGTTAACTGACAGTTTGATCTTTATTCATCAACAGGTTCGAGAAGCTCTTCCTGACAGATCTACAGGTGAGGCCCACGAACTCCGTGCTGGCGACCACGTTATGGTCAAGGTCTTTGACAGATCGAACAGCTTGGAGCCGAGGTGGCAAGGACCAGGGCAAGTGCTCCTTGTGACAAGGACTGCAGTTTGAGTGACAAATCAAAAGAATTGGGTCTATAGTACTCACTGCAAGAGAGTACTACCTACCTTGGTGGAACCTGCTGTGTTGACCGACCATCGAGAGATTGCGGAGATGGAGAAAGGTCAAGCTATTTCACCTGACGTACCTGCGGAAGTCTTCCCGGACCACACGATCGTTGGAGAATCCCGATATCAGTTGAGACCAAGGAAAGAATCTGTTTTGCCAAAAAAGACTGGTTGAGCTACCGCTCTGGGTTGGTGAAACAGAGTGCTGATGTGGCAAGGGGGGGTCAGTTCTGCAAAGTGACACCCGTCTTGACCCTCGGTGAAGAAATCAACGGCTGCCCAGGGATAAGAGCTCCAACAATTGTTTTTGATGAGGAAGTAATTATGTCTGATGAAAGATCAACAGTTGCTAAGATCTGCAATAAGAAAATAATTTGTGCTGTAGGGTTTGTTGTTGCTATGGTGGTTATGGCAATAATAGCTAGGTTTGTTGAGAAAGTGGCTCCTGCTTGACAGCTTTTAATCGCCACTACTCCAGTGCCAGTTGAACACCACTATTTTTCGCTTCCCTACCATGAGCAGAAGCATCAACAATCCTACCTAAACAATACATTCATCCAGATGTTGCATCACACTCATAATGTCACAAAAACTACCAACTGTTGGGTGTGTGGTATGATACCTACTCACCAGAAAAAGGGAGAAACACCTTTCATTCCTCTTCCATTCTCACACAATGGTTCTTGTCAAGCTTGGTATGCGCTTTTGTTTGCGTCTGGAAAGCCTTCAGTAGGTGGGATTAACTTTCACCTCAATAAAGTATGCTATCAAGATAAAGATGGTTATCCTCAAGCTAAAGGGACCGAATGGGAAGAGTACCACCTGACAATATTTCGACCCCATATGTCTTCACTAATGTGAGAATTATCAAGAACAATGGACAATTTGTGATTTCTGTTACTAGAGCTAAAGCAGATTTATGTATTAGTAGTGTTGGGAGAATTCCAGTGGGGAGAACTGAATGTACTGTAATTTTAACAATTGAAGGTGCCAATAACAGCAGTTTTACAGCCTAGCTTAATATTTACTATGTTTGTGGCAATAAGGGATATTATCAACTACATGTTGGGTGGTCAGGGGTCTGCTAAGTCTCCTTTCTGTTGCCCCCTGTGTTTTTGGCACCCGCATTGTATCATCGGGACCTCAAACTATTCAACGATATTTCCAAAAATAGATATAAGAAGACAATAAGTACTGATGAAGTGGACCAGACTGACACCACTCTGCAACAATACGTTGATTTCAATTTGGGTTTGTTTTTCTTCGTGGGTGCTGCATTGAACAGCAGAAAGATAAGGCGATTGACTCGTGTTTTGGAAGCTGTTACCAATCAGACAGCTCTGGCACTTGGGAACATTACAGAAGAGCTACAAGTTGCGAGGATTGTAGCACTCCAGAATCGCATGGTGCTAGATGTGATTTTGGCTGATCGAGGTGGTGCATATCGCATCATCGACAGCAGCTGATGTGTTTTCATTCCGGATCACTCACCTTCAGTATATGATGCAATCTCTAAACTGCATAAGATTGCTGCAGAGATTCACCCAGAGACTGGTACATGGAGTTTTTCGAACTGGATGTGGAAACTCTTTATTACTTGGGGCTGGAAGCTACTGACTATTCTATGTATACTATTAGTGATACTGTTTACATGCTGTATATGTATACAATGTGGTCCCATGCTGTGCTCTATTTGCATCACTGCTTGTACACCTGTCAAGAGAAATGTTGCAGAAATGAAAGCCCAACAAATGCTAAATAAAGAGGTCACTGAACTGATGAGCATCGATGTACAGGATGCATATCTAGATTACCCCAGATGAACGACTGTCTTCAGCTAATGCTAAACGGGTCATCTGTTGTAATTTGGCAGCGATTCGGTTAGCATTAGCAGAAGCCATCCTGTATTTAGAGGTTATCTTATCCATTTTGTGGAATCCATTTTGTATTTCTGGCAGCCATCTTGTTTGCCATGTGCTACCACTTGCGTGCCATGTGCTCTATCCTACCTTGCTGTTGTCTGGTTTTGGAATCTGCCTAGAGACAGGTAATATTTAGTTTATTCTGCTTCGCACATGCTCAGTTGAGCTTGCAGCTGTCCATGCAGCTGCTGTTAGTCTGTAACTGTCAGGATGGGTTCACCAGAATTAGCAATTGTTAGCTCCTCCCACTTGTTGACTGTGCATTTTCTGTATGACCTTATATGTACCTAAAACCTTCTTCTTGTACCGCCTTATTTTGAGCCCCTGTGTGGGTATAAAAGGACCAAGCTCCTTCCATTCAGTGTGCTGTTTCATACATTACCGAAGGGTGTTGTGGGAAAGTAGTTCCACCTCATGAGGTTTAATAAATCTTGTATTTTCTATTCCAGTTTCTGTGCCAACTTCTATTCTATGGTCTGAGGACTCTGTGCAGAGAGGGGCGAACCCCTAGCACTGGTAGGCCTTGCTGAGGCCCACTACTACACCATTACCTACAAAAATCTCTTATAGAACTGGATTTCTCCTTATCTCCCCTTCAAAATCAACACTTCTGCTGCAATCCAGTATGGACTCATACAATATCCTCAACAGTAAACCCACCATTGTTGACAGTGGCAAGTCTATGGCAGTTATCCTAAACAACAGACTTGACCTACATTCTCAGATCAGCACCATAACCAAAAACACTCGCTATCAACTACGTCTTCTGTGGGGAATCCACTGTTACATCCCAGAACAAGATCTTAAATATCTTGCTTCTACACTGGTTCTCTGTAGAATAGACCATTCTGACCGGTCCCCCCGAAACCTATCTCACACTCCTGAAAACGATTCTTCACTAGGCAGTACAGTTCGCCTACGGGGCCAAAAGAAATGACCACATTACCCCCTATACTAATCGTATTCAGTTGGTTGCCATTTGAAGCAAGGTCTATCCACAAGACTGACTGCATCTTTCAAAAAGCTCTGTACACGTCCACTCCACGTTACCTGGCGGACAAACTAAAGCTTTCAGGTGGCTCCAGAACACGTGAAACACTGAAACAATGTTTCCTCTCAATAATTTAAAAAGGAACAACTGGTGGCATAATCCCTCTTGGGATGCACAACCAGAATCTTTGGATTCACTACATCCAAATCTACACACAACGACCTTGCTGATGACAGACGCGAAATCCCTTTTCTTCTAACGGTATTTCAGCTACAACATGAAAGGCAACTCTTGGCACAGAGCTCTATACCACCTCAATGGCCTTTATGGCTGTCTACAACTTCAACTATGTTATGTCCATATACACCTTTTGTACACTACCTCGACCTTTTTAAGGCCTGTAGACTCTGTATTATGTAATTTGCTACCTTGTTGTATTTTCAACCTTTGTAATTTCTAATGGCTGTATTATCTAACTTAAATCATCTGTGACTTCCATGTAACAAAATATTGCTCCTGTAAAAGTGCTCTAGCACCTTTCGATAATGTATGCACTATCTAAATTTCCATAAATAAAATAAATAAAAACATAGAGGTAATCCAAAGGAGATCTGGTGTAGTCCTCATACTCATGGCATTAACAAAATAACATAGAACCCTCTTGCTGACACCTCACCCTCACCCACATCCTTCTGCTCCCAAAGGGGGATATTACCAAGAAATGGCAATAACTATCGCCAACCTTGGTTAGCGGTATTTTTTTATCACCTTCTTTCCCTGATATTTATCGCCTTGTTAGCGACGTATTATCAACATGTCGGTAGCAGGCGATAGTTTCAGGGAACGGCGTAGAAAACTCCTGCTATCTTGTTTAAGATGGCGATAGTCATTTAGGCGATGCCTAGCGATCACCGCGTTAGCTGCAGGAAATGTGCAGCTAAAGCGGCAATAAGCCCTTGATAATATGCCCCTAAGTGTTTTGATCGAACCCAGTGGTGTAGCAAGAGGGGGAGCGTGGGGTGCGCTCCCAGGGCGCCGGTCTCCCTCCCCAAACCCCCCCCAGTTATTACATGCGTTTGCAGAGGGCGGCAAAGGCAGGAACCACCGCAGGCGGCAAAGTGGCTAGCCATGCCACTGTCCAAACCCCATCAATGGCTCTGTTGTGGAAATGTTATCATCTGTCAAAAGCTGTGTTACTGTAATCCTGAGAGCCCTTCAGTGAGCTTGTGAGCTGTGCTTCTATATACTGTATCCTGCACACAGAAAATGCCCTGGGTCCTGTGCAGTGATTCAGATGGCCTGGCGATGTCAGGTGCTGACCCCTGCACTTCTCTAAAATGGAGAGTACATACACTTCTCAGCAGGATGCTATGTATTTAATGGCAGAGTACTGGCACCGGGTACTCTGGGATCGTGAGTATCCACATGCCTGCATATCCATTTCAAGCACTGGGCTTAGGTCAGGTGCCTTGCGGTCTCCCAAGACTCGGCCCACCCTGGGGGTATTTAATATCACCAGTCACACACACACATCATAAAAGGGAGGCAGCAAACTCCATGTACCAGTGAGGAAGGAACTTCTTTATTACAGACAGGAGATTCCACGAATGATGGGCAGGCCTGGCCAGTTATGGCCAGAGAGGACTGCTGACGCATGGGCCCAGGTATTATATGACATAATGGACCCCCATCTGGGCAGAATGTAAGGTGTGGCAACTCACCTCAGTTCATGCCCTCTCAGAGCATGACTTGGAGCCTCTATCATGTCGGGGGACTCGTCGGTGATTAGCAATATCCTTCTGATGTCCAGCTGGGGTAGATTATCTCTTATAATGCTTGGGCTGCAGTCCTGTTGGTGCAGAGCCAGTGAAGTGAGCCATGCACCACACGATTATCATCCTGGTATTCATATGACCAAGAACTGTGCCGCTACTGTGCTGAAATGAAAAAAAGCAAATGCCAGCACTGCTCCCATTATAAGATCATCACTTTTACAGAAAAGTGCGAGCACTGCCCCATTAAAAGATCAACACTTTTATAGAAAAGTGCCAGCGCGCCCCATTAAAAGATCACCACGTTTACAGAAAAGTGCCAGCATTGTCCCATTCAAATATCACCCCTTTTATAGAAAAGTGCCAGTGCGCCCCATTAAAAGATCACCACGTTTACAGAAAAGTGCCAGCACTTCCTCATTAAAAGATCACCACTTTTATAGAAAAGTGCCAGTGCGCCCCATTAAAAGATCACCATGTTTACAGAAATGTGCCAGCATTGTCCCATTAAAATATCACCACTTTTACAGAAAAGTGCCTGCACTGCCCGATTAAAAGCTTGCCACTCTTACAAACAAGTGCCAGTAATGCCCAGTTTAAAAGCTCACAAATCCTTCACAGAGGTGCCAGTACCTCCCGATTAAAAGCTCATGAATCCTACAGAGAACTGCCAGTACTGTCTCCTTAAAACTCACCGCTCTTACAGACAAGTAGTCTGTTTATTAAATGCTCCCGAGTTTTACTGAGAAGTGCCAGTACTGCCCATTAAAAGTTCCCAAAAAAACTTCGAAGAAGTTCCAGTACTGTCCCCTTTAAAGCTCATCACTCTTACAGTCCAGTACCAGTAATGCTTGTCTATTAACAGTTCAAGATTCCTACAGAGAAGTGTAGGTGCTATTAAAATAAAGCACTACATTATTGCGTTAAAGTGCTGGTATTGTCTTATTAAATGCTCAATACTACAGATGTGCTATTTTCCAAATAAAACATTACGTTGCACATGTATCAAGCATTTTTGCCTTCACAAATGGGCCGATTTGCAGAATTGGCCCTTTTGCGAATGCTAAAAATGCTTTTCAGATGCAGCAAACCCCAATTTGCAATTCGGTAACCTGTCACCGAATCGCAAAATGGTATTACGATTCGATATTTGGAAGGGGGTGTTTAGGGCGTCCCTTCCACATACCGATTCCTAATGGTATGCATGAGTGTTATCTGACCGTGAATTCAGTCTCAAAAGATTTGCATATTACCACCTACTTCAAGTAGGTGGTAACCCATCCTCAACTGGGAAGGGGTCCACAAGGTGCCCCTTCCCCTTTGTGAATGGCTATAAAAGCATTTTTAAGATCAGGCGGTGGTCCCAGGGACCACTGCCTGGTCTTAAAAAATGAAAAGAAAACTTTTATTTTACTTTTTGTAAAGCATCTGGTTTTCCTTTAAGAAAATGGGCTGCTGTACAAAAAAAAGATTGCTTTATTTAAAAGCAATCACAGACATGGTGGTCTTCTGACCTCAGCAGGCCACCATCTCCATGATTTTTGAAATTCCTAGGGGGTCACAAATTGCGATCTACCTCATTAATATTAACGAGGTAGAGGAATTTGCGACCCCCTAGGAATTGCAATCTGAAACTCTTTGAGTTTCATGCTTTGTAAATTGCGATTACCTAATTGTGATTCTCAGGAATTCGAAATTAGTTATTCGCAATTTACAATTTTGATGCATGTAGCCCTAAAAGATAAGAAACCCTGCATCTGAGCCCTGGAGCCTCACCAGTGGTACAGAGAAGTGCTTGTACTGAGACTGGTGGCCTACAGAGCAGCATCTTCGACTGGGCGAGAAGAGAGCTGCCCACTTTGCAATGTTGGAACCAGATTGGAGTCCCAGCGTTGGCTCAACATCCTGTGATTCTAGGCAAATCACTTAGGGCCATAAGTATCAAGCAAATTCACATTCGCAAATGCCGAAATTCGTAGAATTTCGGTGTTTGCGAATTTGCCAAATGGTATGTATTAAGGAAAATCTGGTGCAAAACAAGGAATCGCAAAATTAGCGATTCCTTATTTTGCAATTGCATTTAAGGAATCACAAATTTAGCGATTCCTTAAATGCAATGTATGATGCAAAAAAATGCAAATTGTCCTTAAGGAATCGCAAATTACCATCAACTTCAAGTTGGTGGTAATTTGCGAATTCCTTGAAAAATGCACATTTTTGCGTTTTTCAAAGTGCTATGTGACGCACATACATGCCCTTAGGGCATGTATGTGCGCCACATGTGCACCCATGCTTATTTCAGGGGTGCAACATGGTGTCCTATGGACACCCCTGCACCCTTGAAATTATTCTCAATTTGCGATTCTCAAATTGCGAATCGCAAATTGAGAATAACTTCCCATTCATTCCTATGGGCCTCCTGGCCCATAGAAATGAATGGGAAAGTATTCCTTAATTGAAATTGGCAATTTGCTAATCGCAATTAAGGAATACTAAGAATTCGCAAAAAAATTGAGAATATGTACAGACATCCCTATTTGCGTTTCTGAAATAGCAATTCCTAAAAAATTGCTATTTCAGAATCGCAAATCAGGTTGATGATACATATGGCCCAGAATTTCAATGTGCCTTAAAAAAAAAAACTGAATCTGAACTTATGTAATGTAACTTGGTAAAGCACCATACCCCTGGGCTAAGTTTACGCGATATTAAACTGCAAAAAAAAAATAATCTCAACAGTATATTGTACTGCGCGCACTTGCACTGCTAAGTATTCCATCGAAAAATTAAGGCTAAAATACCTGTTAACACCGGTCACTTCCGTTGGATGCTTCGCCTAGGTTATGTCCTCTCTCTCTGACACAGATTGGATGTGGGTGGGTTACCGCTCTCTCTCTGGCACAGATTTGAGTGGGTGGGGCCCTATCTCTGTGGCACAGATTGGAAGTGTGTGAGTGCCGTCTCTGTGCCACAAATTGGAGGTAGGTGGGTGCCCTCTCTCTGTGACAATCAAATCGGAAGTGGGTGGGTGCCCTCTCTCTGTGGCACAGGTTGGGGGTGGGTGGGTATCCTCTCTGTGTGGCACAGATTGGATGTGGGTGGATGCCTTCTCTCTGTGGCACAGATTGGAAGTGGGTGGGTGTGAGAAGTTGGCCTGGTATATGCTGTCCACTAATTAAAGTGGGCACCTTGCACCAGTCCAAACAACCCTTATCGTGATTTAAGAGGTCAAAGATGACCTTAGAAAGCTATCCAAGTGGTAACTGCGGAGAGCAGCCGTCAGGCTTAGTCTTGAAGGAATGTTAAGCAGCTTGTTTTAACAGAATGCAACCTTATTGTATTGGTTAAATGAAAGGAGAACCACGCAGTAGTTATAAGAATATATATTTATTAATATAACCCCTTAAATATCTCACAGTGTCTGCTACATGCAGATAAACACAAAGCACACAACACTGTAGCACAGAAACAATAGTAAATAGCACTAATACACAGTGGGCTCCATTGGGAGACCAAACCATATACTAAAATAGTGGTATATGAAACGCGAGTCGAGTCGAGACAGAGTCTAGAGAGTGTAGAATCGCTGGGACCCCAAGGAACCACCCAGGGTGAGTAAGGCGGTATCCCACGGAGGACGGTTGCAGTGTGAGAACACAACAGCGTGCTTCGTACAATTCAATGGGAGAGTCGCGGTTGGAGATTTACAGTTTAAGGACCCTTCCCAGTGGATTACGAGGAAACCCTTTGCAACATAAAAGATGGGATAGCCACCCCACCTGTGGATACTGAAGTACTAGAAGTACTAGAGGTTTTTTATTACAGTTTTATACAGCGCAAACTAGACCCAAAGATATCAGGTATCAGAGTGCTTTACATTAACACCAGTTTCGTTACAGATGGACACATTCATTTTTGTTGGGCACGGGGAGATTAAGATGTTTGCCCAGAATTACAGGATGTGTAGTAAGCATGGGCGAATTTTGCGAATTCGCGATCCGCGAATTTGCAAATCCGCAAATTCGCGAATTTTTGTTTTTTTGCATGTTTGCTGGGTTTTTTATGTGTTCGCGGGGTTTTTTGCGTGTTCGAGGGGATTTTTGCGTCTTCGCGAGCCGCTTGCATAGCGAAGTTACCCATGCAGTCGTTTATGGGAGAGGGAGAGAGAGATAGATAGATGATAGATAGATAGATAGATAGATAGATAGATAGATAGATAGATAGATAGATAGATAGATAGATAGATAGATAGAAAGAGAGAGAAAGAGAGGGAAAGAGAGAGGGAGAGAGAGAACGAGAGAAAGAAAGAGAAGCTGGATCTCTGAAGGGCCAGATTCCTGAGTTGCCCCTACAGAACATACAGCTTTTTATTTTTAGCAAAATGCATATGAAAATTGTGCTGTAAAGGTCTCTTTTAGTTTAACCCCTCCTGACAACTCAAAATGGATGTATTTGCCATCCTCTCCCTTCTTTCTGTTTTTTATATCTGTAAGTGCTTCCTGATGAGGTTTAATTCCTTGGACAGGTGCCTCGTTGCCTACTTGTAACTATTCTCTGACCCTGCTTCAAGGGTCAGAGCAGGGTCAGAGAATAGTTGCAAGTAGGCAACGAGGCGCCAGGAAGCAATTAGCAGCAGGTGTCCAAGTTGCAGTGAATTTGTTTGTAACCCTTCTGTAAAAGGTTACAAAGAAATTAGGTTCAACTTTTGCACCTGCTGCTGTAGCCCTTGCTTGGCTGAAAATTCGTCCCCGCTGATTTGCGGATTTTACCGCGATTTCACGAGATTCGCGAAATCGCGGAAAATCCGCAAATTAGCCCGCGAAACAGATTTTACGCCCACCCTTAATGTGTAGCCTTGTTGCAGAGACTCAAACCCGGTTCCTCAGCTTTGAGTTCAAACACTCTAGCCGTAAGGCTACATCCCTCTAGGGCTGAATTGGCGTCGGAAACCGCTGTCGTTCTCAATGAGAGCCTTCATAGAAATGCCACTGGTGGAAAGAAGACAAGTGTTCAGTGGAATCCACAGGTGGATTCTTGATGGAAGGAACCTGAAAGCAGAGGGGACAGAGTCTGGGTCACTCAGGAGTGACCAGAGGCTCTGTAGACGAATGCCCACCGATGTTGGGAACTTCAGGTGTGAAGAAGGAGACCTTGACTCTGCAGCCACTGGGACCAGCAGATGTCGAAGACAACCAGGATCTGGATGCAAGCTGTCCCACGAAGGATGTTGAGTGCTGAGGGGTCGGTGTCTGGCGGGAGCCCCAACAAGCCTTGGCAGGTGCAACCCACATAGAAGGTCAAGAAAGGTTACGGTCTGGCCCAGCAAGGACCAGGGGACTCACCACAGCAAGGGGAGTCAGGGCAGGCCTAGAGCAACCAGGGGAGCCCAAGTGGACACTAAGGCCGCAGGCACAGGAGTCGCGAGGGGACCCCTAGCAGTTTCGCAAAACAAAAGCTTGCAGGGCACAGTGTGTGAGGAGACCAAAGTCCCTTGTACAAAATGTGCACAGAGTTTGGGGCTATCGATAGCCCAATGTACTGAGTTGGAGAACGCCATCAAGCATATGCACTTACAAAAGTACGCTGTGCACAGGGGGTCGGGTTATGCGGTCCCACGAGGGATACTGGCCTCAAACTTGGTGATAGGGTAGCTCAACCTCACAAACGTACAAACCCACCTCCTGTGTTGCTGGAGCCTTCGGAGTACACAGGAGCTACAGTCAGGTAGGCCCTTTTATACCCACGGGAGAGTGTTGACGGATTCTGGGGTCCCTCCCAGGAGAGGGTCAGGGGAGGGGGAGCTTACTCCCATGTCCTTAATCCAGTTTCACACCAGAGCAGGAGTCAACGGCTTCCATAACTGGTTTGAGCTGGACTATGCACAGGGACACCAAATGTGCCCCTCGTGCAGACTTTCAGGCACTTTGGAAGTGCACCCATCCAGCTCCAATACACTAAATCCTGGCTGGGAGGTGGTCACACCTCCCTGTGACAGGATGCCTATTGTTCTGCATTCCTCTGCTCGAGCTTCACTCAGCAGCAGGAGGGCAGAAATGTGTCTCTGGTCGGCAGCAACCATTTTGTGCTGTCCGGGTCGAGAAGGCTGTACCGTGAAGATCATGGACTCCACAAAGCTCACTTCTAAAGGGTGGAAGCATACCTCCCACACTGGTTGCTGGTGTGGAGGTATGATTCCAAGGTGTTTGATACCAAACACAACATGGTTTGTTTCAGCCGTTTTCGAGATAGCATTTACCGCTAGGTTATAATACACCGCTGCCTATCTGTCTGGCTGCGTCACAGACAACCCGGGAGAATGGTCTCCGAAGGCTGCAGGGGTGCTTTACTCATGCAAGGGCACCCTCTCACGTAAAACTCAGCACCCTGCCTTCAGGATTTCAACGCCTACGTTAGGGGTGACTTATAGGTTTTAAGTGAAGTGACCTATAGATATAGTAAACCTATATCTACAGTAAGTGATGCATGCAACATCATACACAGGCTGCAATGGCAGGCCTGTAGTTCCATTTTGCCTCTCTGTGGGCGGTTTAATATCTCTGTGGGACAGATTGGAAGTGGGTTGGTGCCCTCTCTCAGTGGCACAGATTGGAAGTGGATGGTGCCGCCTCTCTCTGTGGCACAGATTGGAAGTGGGCGGTGTCATCTCTCTGTGGCACAGATTGAAAGTGGGTGGGTGCCCTCTCTCAGTGGCACAGATTGCAAGTGGGTGGTGCCCACTCTCAATGGCACAGATGGAAGTGGATGGTGCCGCCTCTCTCTGTGGCACAGATTGGAAGTAGGTTGGTGCCCTCTCTCAGTGGCACAGATTGGAATTGGGTGGGTGCCCTCGCTCTGTGGCACAGATTAGAAGTGAGTGGTGCACTCTCTCTATAGCACATTTTGGAAGTGAGCGGAGTCATCTCTCTGTGGCACATATTGGAAGTGAGTAGGTGCCCGCTTATTGTGGCACACATTGGGGTACGTGTGTCCATGCTTTCCGTTACTTCGAGAGTGAAGTGTTGCATTATCGTTTTTACCTGCCCTAATTCAAGTTTCGAGCTTCTCGGCGCTGAGGGCCTGTGCCAGATGCAAGGTTCCCGCCTCTTGAGGTCGTGAGTGCAGAAACCTAGAGATGGCACGGAGCAGTGCTTGAGGCAAGTTGTGCATACATTAGTATTTAATAAAATATAAGCTGCTGAAATAGCTCGGTGGGTTGTGGACACTGTCGAGGCCCGTGAGTAAACTATAAACCACAGTTTCGCATCAAGGGGGAAGGAGGAATCCCGGCCTCGGCTGAACACCCTTTGATTCTGGACGAATCTTCTCCGCGTGCCCATAAAAAGTGACACGCGTGGTTCTCAAAGCGCCTGATTCGCATGTAAAGCGCTATAGTGCCCTTGGGCTAAATTTGCGCTTTATACAACTGTTGTAAAAAGGCTCAGCCGTTTATCCTTTTAAAGTCGATCGATAGCTACTGTAATTAAGATCAATAAAACCGCACAGCACATTGTGGGCGCTTTACAAATTGTCTTACTTGGGCCTTCCTACGTGGAAGCCTCCAGGGCTCAATTAGAGCCTCATTATTCAAAGTATCGCCGTAATCCCCCGGTTCCTGCCCGGTTGCATCCCACTCGCGTGGGATCACCTTTCCGATGCTCTGCATTGATGCATTCCCCTCCTGCCCCCTCGGAGCCGAGGTGGGGCACCTGGTGTCACCGGCCCACAGCCTCGGCCCCCCCTCGGCACCCACACACACCCTTCTCATGACAGGATTTGGTAAACACGGCGCGCGGCCACTTCGGAATCTCCCGGGGAGGATAATCCGGATTAGAGGGGTCAGTGTCAGGATAATCCCCGGTGATGGCGGTACCTTCAGGGCCCAGCGTCTCCGGAGGTGTCGGGTCTCTGCCTCTGCCCCCGGGGTAAACAGAGATGAACGGAGGCATCTCTTGGAGGGGGGCAGCTGTAGGTGAAGCGACCAAGACCCCCACCACCTCCCATCATGAGATGAAAACATTTATAGGTCGCGAGGACGGCTGGAAGAGAGGCAGGGCGATACCATTCAAGCCCTTGGGAGACATCCTCTTTGTTTAGGGGGAGGGGGGAGGGGGGGTTGCGTGGTACCCCTTTACTGAAAGAGACAGAGCCGGGAGGTTCACTCTTATTTATTTATTTATTTATTTATTTATTTATGCATTTTTATATAGCGCGGACCTTACCTGAAGGTGTCAGAGCGCTTCACAAAAGGAACAGAAATGAAACATAATGAGAGACATTACAAAAGAACAGATTACAAAAGCATACGTTACGTTACATAAGGTAATAGTGACATTTGTGAGCAAACAAAGTACATGAGGTAGTAAAAATTGTGAGCAACCAAAAATACATGAGGTAGTAAAGGTAATAGTGACAATTGTGAGCAAACAAAATACATGAGGTAGTAAAAATTGTGAGCAGCCAAAAATACATGAGGTAGTAAAAAGTGCACAGGAGGAAAAAGTGACAAGTGTGCAGTTACAAGAGAAAACAAAGTATCATTTGAGGTATAATACTGCAAAAGGTGCTAGACACTCAGGCACAAGAACAAGCGTTATGTAGGCAAAGGTGGCACTTGTGCCAGTATCAAAGGTAAAAACATGTGAGAGGTAGCAACAGTGTGTTACAAGGGCAAAGTGGTGTGTGCATGTTACAAAAGGGCATCAAACACAAGTACATGGAGAATACTCCAAAGAGGCAGACACTCCAACCCCAGGAATACACTGGGAAGGCACTTCCATGGTCGTGGAAATTTTCAGTAGCGGGAAGTCTTCCTCCAAATAACAAGAGGACGCAAATTACTTTTGGAGGTGTCTCTGGAGTAGGAGAACTTTGAGGTCCCTTTTGAAGGCCTGGGAGGAGGCGGTGGTCCGGAGCTGAGGCGGAAGGGAGTTCCAGATTCTCACTGCGTTGCCTGAAAAGGATTGGGCTATTGTTCTCTCCTTCTTGAAAGTGGGAGGTTCAAGTTGTAGATTCTCTGCATTGCGTGAAGGTCTAGAGCCTCCAGAGAGTTTCAGTTTATTCACCAGGTAGCGAGGAGAGGAGGAGTGCAAGGCTTTGTGGGTGATACAAGCAGTCTTGTAGATAGCTCTAGCCTCGAAGGGAAGCCAGCGGAGGGTGGATAACATCGGTGTGATGTGATCGCTTCTTTTGGCCCCATAAATGAAACGAGCTGCTGAATGGAAACAGCTATGGACTGCCGGCACCTTCTGTAAAAGGGGGAGCCCCACACCCCGACGTATCTCTGACCTCAGCTGTCCTACTGTGGGGTCTCTAAAGCAACCAATCACTCTGTACCTACTACATGAGTGGGTATGCCTGTCACACCACCCACGGTACCTTTTAAGACCTCTCTAGAAGGGCTGCTTTATGTGTATGGAAGAGTTTTCCATCTTGAAAAACCTTTGTTCCACGTCTTTCAACTCTTTAATAAATATTTTATATATATCTCACAGAACATGTCAATTAAAATTGCATAACAGCAAATATCACAAAACATCACTGAGTCCAGTTTCCTGTGCAGGAATGTAAAGCCCCCCCCCCCCCCCCCCCCCCCTCCAGCATCCAGGGCCCTGGCCACAGTTATACAATAAACCTCGGGCAAAAGTGGAAAGAGTCAAGGCCCAGTTTCACGAGACCACAATGGAACCAGCCCTTCTGCATTTACCAATGCTAATGTCCACCCACAACAACGTGTTATGTTATGTTATAGAGGGTTTTGTAGCGCGCTCAAATACTCAAGAGTGTCCTGACGCGTGCACATACAGTGAGAAAGTGGGCAGAGAAAGAAGAGAGTTACTCAATCATTTTAAATAGGTGAGTTTTGAGTGATTTTTTAAAAAGCTTGAAGTCCTGAGTGACCCGGAGCTCCACGGGGGGGCGTTCCAGGCAACCGCAGCTTTTATGTTATGTTATGTTATGTTATGTTATATTAATTTATTATGCGCACAGATACTCCAGCCAAGGAGCGTCCCGGCGCAGAGACAAGGTAGAACATAACACAACAGGAAAATGAAAAACATAAAAGCAGCTAAAACAGGAATGTTTTTATGGCCCTCCGGAAAGTCAAGAGGTCCTCCATCAGGCGGATTTCAACAGGAAGGGAGTTCCATGCTGACGCGGCCTTTACACTAAACGAGCGGCCTCCCATGCGACTGAGCCTGAATCTGGGGACCACAGCGAGGGCCAAGCCCTGGGAGCGGAGGGTACGGGTGGGAACATAAAAGGAGAGACAGCTAGATAAGATTTCCGGGCCTATGCCTCTCAGAATCTTAAAGGCAAGACACAGAACCTTAAAGAGGATGCGCTTCCTTACAGGGAGCCAATGTAGGGAACGCAGGACACCTGCAACCGGGCTGAATCTGGGCAGGCCGACAATCGCCCTCGCCGCAGCATTCTGAACCCGCTGCAGGCGGGTTAACTCGGCCTGGTTGGCCCCAGCCAGAAGCGAGCTGGCATAATCCAGGCGAGAGATGATGGTTGCCTGGATCACCAGCTGCCTGGTTGGGGCATCAAAGAACTTGAGAACAGGTCTCAAGCCCCTTAGCAGTCCGAAACAACAGGCCGCAGTTTTTTTAGTGTGCCCTACAAAGGAAAGGCCCGCATCCAGCCAGACCCCCAGGTTTTTCACCTCCGATACCGGGGTCGGAGTAGGTCCCAACTCTGAGGGCCACCATTGGTCACCCCACAGCTCCACTCCCTTACCGACAACCATCACCTCCGTTTTTGTGGCATTTAGCTGGAGACAGTTGCCTGTCAACCAACTAGCCACCGCCTTCAGTCCAGACTGAAACCTGGGGGCCTCGATCTCCGCATCCCCGCTGAGAGTAACCGCCAGCTGTGTGTCGTCGGCATATGAGACCAAAGTTAGGCCCCACTGCCTAGCGACATCAGCCAGCGGTCTCACGTACAGGTTGAACAACGTGGGACTCAGCGAGGACCCTTGCGGAACCCCCATGGCCAGCGGTTGGAAATTGGACTTGAAGGGAGGGATGGCAACACAGAAGGAGCGGTCATCTAGAAAGGAGCGGAACCATTGCAACACCTGACCGCCAATGCCAGTCTCCTCAAGCCGATGCAGGAGGATGCTGTGGTCTACCGTGTCAAAGGCGGCACTAAGGTCTAACAATATAAGCGCCGCCGTTTGACCAGCATCCAACCTTGCACGGAGATGTTCCACCATCACAAGTAACGGGGTCTCGGTGCTGTGACCGGCACGAAATCCGTTTTGTGTGGGGTCGAGGGCATTGGTCCGTACCAGATGTTCAGACAGGGCCAGATTGACATGGGCCTCTGTGATCTTGGCTTGGCTCAAGATATGGAGATAGATTGTCCACCCAAGTGCACCCTTCGAAACCGTGGGATGACCAGCCGGCACTGAGTGGCAAAGTAGGGGGCGGTTCGGCGTATACATGATGAAACATCTCCTCAAGTACAGTGGCTCTTGACTATGAATGGCCCTGTGAGATAATATGAGGGTCTTAAACAGCACCCACCGGGCCACTGGGAGCAGTGCAGATTACGCAGATGCTGCCGGACACTAGATCTCTGCGAGATGTTAAATAGGAGTCTAGCCACAGCGTTCTGTATGATCTGGAGACGCTTGACCAGATAAGCTGGGATACCAATGAACAGAGCATTGGCGTAATCAAGGCGAGAGAGGATGAGGGCAGGCGCTACCATTTCTTTGCCCTCCCTCGGAAGCAGGGGAAAGAACCTTTGGAGAGCCTTGAGGGTGCCAAAGCATACACAGGTTAATTTCTTAATGTGTTCATAAAACTTTAAGTTTTCCCCAAACCACACCCCCAGATTTTTTTCCGGATTTCCCACAGTTAGGGCAGGGCACATTGGGAGGCCACAGCGATTCTCTAAAGGTGACAGGGAACTGGCCATAGAGGAGTATTTCCGATTTTTCTTCATTGCACTAAAGTTGGGCAAGTGCGAGCCAGCGGAAGACCGATGAAAGGCAGGTCTGAACAATCGTAGTATCCAGATCCGAGTCCGGCCAAGTAAATAATAACTGGGTGTCATCCGCGTAGGCTGTAGTTTTTGCACCCAGTTCCTCAGCTAAAAAAATCAGGGGGGTCAGGTAAATGTTAAACAACAAAGGGCTTAAAGTGGAACCCTGAGGCACACCAGTAGAGAGTATCCTGGCGGAGGACGAATAGGGGAGCACCCAGGCCTGCTGAGTCCGGTTGTCCAGGAACAATGTTAACCACGCCAAAGCAGGGCCGATGATACCGATCGATGACAACCGGTCGAGAAGAAGTTGATGGGGCACCATATCGAAGGCGGCAGAGAGGTCTAACAGAATCAGGGCTGCCCTGCTGCCTCCATCTAGGCACTCCCTGATAGCCTCAGATATTTCGACCAGTGCTGCTTTAGTGCTATGTAAAGCACGAAACCCACATTGGGCAGGGTGCAAAACATTTGAAGCCTCCACAAAGGCCTCCAGCTGGCGAAATACCACCTTCTCACAAATTTGTGCCAACACTGGCAGGAGGGAAATGGGACGATAATTAGATGGAACCAATGGATCTAGTCTCGATTTTTTGAGAAGTGGTAGTAATTTGGCCTGCTTCCAGAACGTAGGGATGGTGGCCATCTGAAGAAAGAGATTAATGATCTCGTTAACCTCTGGGCTAACCACCTCTGCCACCCCTCCTAAAACACGAGCTGGGCAGGGGTCAGAAGGGGACCCGGACTTCAGGGATTTCAGAACGGCTAGGATGTCAGACTCAGCTGGTGGCGAAAATTGCCCCCCTTATCATACAACAGTGCCCTCACACCCTTCCAGTAAGTGGTGTATGACCGTCAGAGTACAGAGTCTGCCACATAATGCCTCCAGAGTCTCATAAAAACCTCTGGCTGATCCTAAGTGCATGTCTGACCTTCTCGTATTCAGCCATCTGAACCAGTGGCATGTACTAGTCGGCATGTGTGGGTGTCACCGGTGACCTCTGTAGGTGTATCATACAAAACTTGGCCACTGACCACGCCTTGGTGTGTCTTTGTTCATATGTGAGGCCATATTAGCAGTCCCTGAGGTATTGTCCAAAATGACCAAAGATGCAGTAGATTCACGTAAAGGGTGGCCTGCCTCGTTTTTAAAGTGTCCCACACCTTTTCTCTATACTGAGTGAGGTTAGGGCACGTCCACAGAATGTAAAGGATGTCACTCTCCATCTGACCACATCCAACATTTCTAAAATGGACATAAATGTGTAACCTGCAACCAGATATTCTTATAAAAACTTGCAGTAGCTAAATTTGAACCTTGCCTCCCACATTGCCTTGTCATGTTCCACCAGCAATTCAACTCACTCGTTCTCAAACTGCATGTTCAACTTGTTATGTTAAGTGTATTTGTAAAGCGTTCTGTCA
Source organism: Lissotriton vulgaris (assembly GCF_964263255.1). Taxonomy (NCBI): domain Eukaryota; kingdom Metazoa; phylum Chordata; class Amphibia; order Caudata; family Salamandridae; genus Lissotriton; species Lissotriton vulgaris. Next base: position 72,014,503 of record NC_141691.1, read on the forward strand.
TCCGCGAAGGGTCTCCTACCGCTGAGCAGGTGTGTGTCCCCAGCCCTGCCTATGGTAGGTTGGTTCAGTGAAAAGCCAGATCTTCAAGAAGAGAGGAGGAGGCTCTGGTGTGGAGCGGGAGGCCGTTCCACACTTTTGTAGTAATGTAAAGGAATTCCCGTCCTCCTGATCTGGTTCTTGTATGTGTGGCATGTGTGCGAGTACGAGTCTTGTGAAGTGGACGTGTCTGGGTGGTTGGTGGATGGAGATGCGTCTGTTCAGGTAGTTGGGGCCTAAGTTGGGTAGTGCCTTGAATGTGTGTGCGAGTGGCTTGCAATGAGCGTGTTTGTGTATTGAGAGCCAGTGTAGTTCCCTGAGGTGTGGTGTGATGTGGGAGGTTGAGACTGAGTCCGGCTGCCGAGTTCTGGGTGGTTTGTTGTCTTCTCGTGAGTTTCTTGGTGACCCCAGCGTACAGGGTGTTCTCTTAGTCCAACTTGCTGGTGACTAGGGTGTGAGTGATAGTGTTTCTAGTGTTTCTTGAGAGCCATTTGAGGATCTTCCTCAGGATTTTTAGGGTGTGGAAGCAGGACCCAGTGATAGCGTTCACTTGTTCGTTCATGTCCAGTTTGCTGTTGATTATTCCGAGGTTCCTGGCATGGGTGATGGCTGTGGGTCCGACCAGAGTCCCATGATGAGGTGTTGTTGCAGAATATCAATACTTCCTTCTGTGTGTGTTGAGCTTGAGACAGTTGGCTTTTATCCAGTTAGCGGCATAGGTCATGAAAATGATGGACTTGTTTTCTGTGTTCTTGTACGAGAGGGAGTGTATAAGTTGTGTGTCATCAGCAAAGGAGAGTCATGTGCACGGATGATGCCATGAGGATCGTGCAGGCTTCTGAGGACTAAGATGTCAGGCTGACAGCTTTTGTTCTATCCATTAAGAAGTAGCCAATCCAGCGAACAGGGGGTCCTTGGATGCCAATCTCTTTCAGGCACCTGATGAGGATGGAGTGTGAGACTTTGTCAAATGCTGCTGAGAGGTCCATGCGAATGAGGGCGTCTGTGTCCCTCTGTCAAGGATCACATGGTTGTCGTCTCTGGTGGTGATACGTGCTGTTTCTGTACATGCTTGGACCTAAATCCAGACTGCATGGCTTTGAGAAGCAGGCCATTGCTGAGGTGGTCAGTGAGGCATAGATTTATTAATTTCTCCAAGACTTTTGCCCTTTTGGTAGGAGGGAAATGGGTTTGTAGTTGGAAAGGTCGGCTGGATCAGCTGATGGTTTCTTGAGCAGGGACATGGCGTGGTATGCTTCCAGAGGTCCAGTAATGTGGCGAGTTGAATGAGGTGTTGAGGATGGATGTTAGTGCTTCACTGATCGATAGGAGTCCTTTGGTCAATGGGTGGGCCATGTACGGGTCAGATGGGGCTCCCGAGCACATGGTCTTCATAGGAGCAGGAGTTTTGGGGTTGGTGACTGCGGGCCATGTAACCTCCTGCCACTTAACCGTAAGTGCTTCTGTGGTTGACACCCCAAGAATACTGAATCAATTAATGTCCTTTAATTTGGCCCCATGTTGGTGACACTGTGGAAATGGAAGGTTTAATATTTCACAATTGTATTAGGAAGTGGTTAATCTGTGTATATCTTCAGAACTCGTGTGTGCATGAAATTAAGCCAAACTGAGTTTGTGGAACTGTTTCTAGCTCACATCAGTAATGAGGTGATATAGAGTACATAGCCCAGTGCTCTCCATTCCTGCCACTCGTTATCCCTGTGTTATTCCATATGGGTGGTGAGAGGGAGGGCCAATGTTCATGAGTCTTGAAGCTCAACGCAATGCTCGTTTATATGAGTACAGTACGGGATTGACGTTTTCTGTTATCTCTCCATTGTTTTCATAGATTGTATCAGAGATCCCATTTCTTGGTTCTGACTTTTATTTATACTTTTAGCAAAATAAGAAGATTTAATATGCAGTCAACACAGTTTGCCACTTTCTGGGGCTCCATATAATTTTTAGGGCTTCAACCAAGGTTTGAGCAATCCCCAGATAAATTATTTAATGGACTGATCTATTTTTCACAAACTTGCAGCAGGGACAGGCAAGAATATTGTTGTAAGGATATAAATAAATCTTGAGACTCTTTTCATCTAAATTACTAGAGTGTTGCCCAAGAGAGGCAGTTAAAGCATTGACCGACCTTCTTTTGGAGTTTGATTTACTTTTTATCAAACATGGTTGGATATTATTCATCAACATCTGTGTAAGACCCCTTTTAAGTGTAACCCCTAGTGTGTGAAGGCTTCTATTGAAAAGGATGTGTGCCCACGGCACCACTCGTAACTGTCGACATCGGGAGGGCTTTGCTTTTCATCCAGTTAATACCAGAGCCCAAAATGTGAGAGGACTCTATGAGGGCCATGACCTTCAGGATCCAGGTATGAGGTTCCGAGAGTGTTACAAGGACATCCTCAACATACAGGAGGCCGGTGGAGGTATCTACGCCTCTTAACTCCTGCATTTATCAGATCTTGTCAACCAAAGGTTCTAGGACTAAAGCAAACAAGAGAGGTGGCAATGGGCACCCTTGAGTAGTACCCGGTTTGATGGAAAAGGGGTCAAAAAAGAACCCATTGCACTGGACTTGGGCTACCACAGCTGTGTAGACCCAATGTACCTTAGGTATAAATCCAAGCCTAGACCCACCCTCTCAACAGCTCTAAATTAAATGGGCCAATTCTAGCTGATCCAATGGTCTCTGGACATCAAGAGTTAGAGCTTTCCATTCTTCCACGTCTACCCTCGCTTGCCACCGTAAGTGACGTAAGGTCCTCATATTGTCTCCCAATGTTCTACCTGGCACTGAGCCAGCCTCTGCAGGCGGCAGCAGTGTCATTAAAGGGCACAGCATTTTAGCCAGAACCTGCACCAGGATATTACTATCTGTGCTTAGAAGCTAGATGGGCCTGTAGTTGGGACAAGAAAAAGCCTCTCTACCCATTGTGATGACTGCCCTGCTCAAATCCTCCCTAAGGTGGCCTGTAGTGTCTGCCTCTTTGAATGAGTTACAAAGTAAGTGAGTGATCCTGGCTTCATTTGATAGTATTTAATATGTAGACCATCTTCTCCCAGTGAATTCCCACTGTTCATACCTGCAAGTCCTGTAAATTCTTGTCTTCTGAGATACTGATGGACAGAGCGGCGCAGCGCTCCAGTCCAATCGGGGCAATGTCACATTTGTTAAAAAGGCCTCTTCCATTGCCCGAGTTCCACCGGCCCATATTGATCCACATAAGTCTCTAAACATTTTAAGCATACCTGATTAAGGGATACCTTTAGAGCTCCCCCAGGATTCATGATTTCTTGCACATTGGAAGGGTCTTCCTGCTGACACGACTGGAATGCCCGAACCCCTCCCCGCTTTCCCCCCTTGTTCATAGTGTCTCAACTTCAATCTATGAGGTGCCCTTCCTGTCCTATGTAATGTGTTTGAGCAGCACTTGGCCACAGTCTTAGCAAGGGCACAGTGGGTGTCGCATAGCACTGTTTTGTCAAATGATTCACTGCAGTCTGCAGTCATTGTTTCTTTCTGCGCTGCCTCTTATGCAGCGCTGCATCACTTCGAAACTGCCCTGTAATATAATATACACCTTACCAGCTGCCACAGAGTCTGGTCTGAGGCCACTGACCCATCTTTATAAAAAATGTGAGTTTTTTTTAAAGAGTTTTATTTTCATTTTTGTTTTAGTTGCAACACGTAATCATGGTACAAATACTAGTAACAAGCAGGGTAGACTTGTATCACTATCAGGTGCAATACAGTAGCAAGGACTCAGGGTGAGGAGTGGCGCAGGGGCCAGGGCAGCTGACTCCAGAGCACGGAGCTCACGGTTCGATCCCCGGCTGCGGTTGCATCTCAGCCCAGAACCATGTGACTCTGGGCAATAGCTCGCTTCATCTTCCCGACAGCGCCTTGCGACACTTACGGGGTTCATACTTTACAAATACTGGGTTATTTACAAACTCTCATATAAGGGGACAGTGCTCTGGAACCTCATGCTGACCCGCCCTGGATTGCCAGGAGCTCCCTCAGACTCAGGGCCGGACTGGGAACATCAACCAAAGTGCTCGGCTAGCCTCCCCACCCTCTCCCCACTGGCGCTGTAATAAAAACCGGCCCCCACCCGTGCGGCGCACTGGGGGATTGCCCGGTGCCCAGTATGGCCAGTCTATCTAGGGTTCCTCCCACGGCCGTCCCGAGGGGCTTTTGTAAGCATGCCCTCGGTCAAATCCTGTCATTGCGGCTCATGTCTGAGGTACTTCTCTTCTATCCATCTGTCCCTCATACGCCTTTCCTGTACCAGTGCCCAGTGCCCGTTCAATAGTATCTCTGCCCCACATGTTCAGTGTGGCGCCCACAGGGGACAGCCATCCGATGGCCACTCTGCGCTTTGCCAAGCAGTACCCGCTTGTGTTGCATCTTACAATTTTTGGTGGTGGTACTATAATACTTAAGTCCTAAAGGTCATTTTCAATAATAAGTTATAATCCAAACACCATCTTCCAGAATGTTACTGTCCGCGATATGTGGTGGTGATGGAGGTATGATGCTACATCGCAAACGTTAAGATCGCATACCTTTACATCAGCGTCTTTACATCGCACGCGCATTCACAACGTAAGCTTTCACCACGCAAACCATTACTTCGCTTCCTTATCCAAATGCATGCAAAACACATTCACAACGCACACAAACACCCTGCATGCTTTTAAATCTAGATTTGTTTCCCGAATACCCCCTACACAACACACACTACCCTAAAGCCTAAACAAGAACCCTACACTTTTCTAAACCCTAAGCCCTAAACCCTAAGACAGTACGCCTAACACACTGTCCTCCATAACACACACTACCCTAAAGCCTAAAAAAGTACCCTATACTTCCCTAACCCTAAGCCCTAATACACGACGCCTAACACACTGCCCTACAGTATGACCACCAGGCTCTGCCCTAAACCCTAAACTAAACACTACGGTCTAAGCATAAACCCCTTACCTCATTCTCCTTGCGTTGTCCCTTTGCTCCTCCGCCTCTGTCCCGGTGCTCGTTGGTGTCGCCCGCCTCGCGTCCATTACATCACATACGATTTAAAAGCATATGCGTTTGAAATGCACATGCAATGTAATGGTATGCGGGGTAGTGGTCTGCGTCGCAACGTCGCTTGCGTTGTAACGATTGTGACGTAAACTCTTGCGACGTAACACATGCGTTATAATGGATGTTCGCCGGTGGTGATATGTGGAGATAAGAACACATTCTATGCGAGTGCATGTCCCAAGGGCACAAGAACCAAACCTATATTCTGTGCTGGGGGTACACATGTTTCTAACTTCCAACAAAAGATTGGTATGTTAACAAGTCCCACAGCATGAACCAGTCCTTTGTGTTGGTTGCATTCGATCTGTCCAAAATCGGGTCGACTATCATGTGTCAGTTGCCCCCAATATCAAATTCTGCGCTCCAAATTTCACAAGGGTTCGAGAAAGGTGAAAGAAAAGGACCTCTTGTTCCTCACAGGGGCATAGATTGAGCCAACCACCAGTGTCATGCCTTGTAGCGTGACTTTGGCAAAGACATGCTCACCCTCTTATGCTGCCACACTTTTCATACCATTACAGGTCGGGTCTTCCTAAACAGTACAGCAATACCTCCCCGTCTACACAGCGAGGAAGTCGTGGCGCCATCGGTATCATGCTGTTTGCTACGAGCATAAATGACCGTACCAACCCAATCTCTCTTCAGTTTCAATGATTCAAGTTTTGAGAGGTGTGTTTCTGGTCAAAAAGCATTATTTCGAAACTATGTAGGCGGAAACGATGAATCAATGAGTGAGATCATGTGCATCAATGCGTGGACGCATATGTCTTGATGTACCGACCACAGATTTTGCGGTGGGATTGAACCACAGTCTCCCTTCCAGTGAGCCTGCTCTCCTGATCTACCACTGGGGTCTTGTGCCATGTCTGTCATTGGTCTTCATGATAGCTGATGCACTCGGTCAAATGTGAACACTGGACCCTACAGAACATAGATGTGGATATGTCACAGACCATGTAAAATGTGGGTCCATACTAGTATCGATGCCCGGTTGGCTGCTGGCGCAAGGCGCCTCTTAGTTCCCATTTTGAATAGTTACCAAACAAAGAGACGAGCGCTGGCAATAGGGACACAAGAACAGAGTTTATTTCTCATGAGGAGAGCCTGTCATTTCAGACACGAAACAAGGTGTCATCGGGAGGTGCTCTAACAAGTGAGCTGAGACCTCGTCTTTTATACCTTACAAAACACTTAGCATTACAATCAAGACATTGTGAAACATGGAAAAGTCATCCCCATGATCCTCGTGTCAATCCTACCCCACATATGTTCACAATAGGGACCCTTGACCTGCTGATAAGAGGGGAGGGTAATCACGCAGCTGAGTGTTCCGCCAATTTTTAGGATGTGTGCGCCTGATCATAGCCCAGGGGGTGGGGTGGCCAGGATCAATAGTGGGTCCTTTGAAGAGGAGTGATTCCATACAATAAGCAGTAAACAGTATCTCCTGGCTTAGGCGATGACCTCAGACATGTGTGGACAGTCGATCGCAGAGGGAGGGTTTACTAACAGATGGGTTATTCATGAAAGGAGAGGAGGTGCTGGTCAGGCGCGGCCGTGACTCCCAAGGACAGGGTCTTGCAGAAGAAGAAGGTTTATGACTTGCCCGTGTGAGGGAGAAGGGAGGGGGATCCAGGGGGTGTACAGGGACAGAGTCGCACAGAGAGAGAGAGATCTTATGACTTATGTGTGAGAGAGCGGGGACAGTCAGGTGCAGCTGGGGAGGGCTATGTCAGCTAAGGCAAAGGATGCCTCTTCAAGAGGGAACGGGGGGTTTGCGTGGGTCAAGCAGGAGGGTTGTCTTTCAGGGCAGGGTCGCGCAGAGGGAGAGGGTTTCATAGTTTATGCATGTGAGAGAGGGAGGGGGGTTCAGATACGCGCAGGAGGGAAGCCGGTGATTCTAATGAGCAGGAAAAAGGCCAGGGTGCCTAAAAATGGCTGTCATGCACATATGGGTGCAGGCTTTTACTGGCAGAGTGATGCGGTCAATATTTTACGGTATTCATGGTGCTTACAGGGAGAGGAGCGGGAAAATGGAATAATGAACGCTGTTTATGTACATCAATTTCTCACATTTCCACAGTCGCCCCTTTTTACATTACAGAGTTCATTATTGTAATTGATGGGGGTACAAAAATACACAGGCGTGGTTGAAGAATTAGCATTTGTCAATACTAACATTGGCATATAATCATGGACAGCTGATGTGATGGGCAGAATGCAGCACATAGGAAATTGCATTTGTCGAGTTCCTAACATTCAGACGCACTACATAGCATAAATGTATCTGACTTAAAAAATGCGACCAATGAACATTTTGACCAAGTAGTTGAGGGCGGAATTCAGTTCAATACACAAGATCTCTTCGTCACAGTGTCTTTTTAGCAGTGAGCCATCACTGGTAGGCTCTAGTCCGTATCCTTTCGTTGGCGCTGTTGAGCACCGGCGGTGGAGCTTTAGGTCCAGCTCGTATTCAACCTTTCGCGTTGCAAGGTGCGGTCTGTCCTCTGCTGTTAGACCACAGTCCTGTTCCCTAACCAGTCCTTTTAGTGGCGCCTCATGCTCGGCACCTATATTTCCGTGGCAACACCCTATTCCCACCTGAATGCCGTTCTTCCTTTTGGCGTGAAATCACATGGAAAAGAGGGTGTGTGTGGTTCAAATAGTCGATAGGAGAGAGAGCGGAGCTGGGCCAGAGTTCCTGGGACACACAAAAGGGACCAGGGGAGCAAAGGATAACAAGCAGGCAGGCCCATCAATCGGGCCCAAAGAAGGGGGACGGAACTCCAGGCACACGTGGGTTAGCAGACGGAGGGCTTCAGGGCAGCCCGTCATTTTTCATTTTCCACGCTTGAAATTGCTGTCTCGTCCCGTATCTTGTTGCTCTGCAGCTCCACCTTTGGTCGAGGTCGCATGTATCTCAAGATCTGCAGCCAGGCTCGTCCGACCCTTCTCCTCCGGTGATCGCAAATCTTTGAATAGGTACAAAACAAGCTTTTAGAGAACTGACAGAAGAAGTCATTTATGCAGGTGAATTCCTCCCTCAATCCTACGCACTTGGGAGACACGCTCATCGGTCACAGTCAGAGGTCTATTACCAAGCAGTGCATATGTCAACATTCCTACTGTGTTCATGCCAAGTGTATTCATCGTCTATTCATGACATAAATGTATAGAAATAATATTCCCATCAACTGCGCATTTCATCAATTTCAACATTTTGGAGCTTCCAGTGTGGACTTGTCTTTCAAACCCGAGCCTTTAACAGTCTAACATTTCCCTTCAAGGCTGGCTAACCTTTTCAAACAGGGCGGGGGCGCTATCATCGAGAGTCACGTAAAACAGGTTTTTCTCGAGGGACGACAGTTACTCATGGTCATCATGCTTATATCCGGGACAGCAGCTGGGGTCTATCAAATGGGGCGGGGATGCTTCGAACGCTCGCGCTTGGGTGCAAAAAGGGGGGTGGGGCAATCTGGGCATTGGGGGTCAATCTAGACGTTGGCGTTCGTCTCTGATGAACAAAGAAGTAAGGTGCCATTGACATACAGTTCCCCTATAAATGGCCAGATTGGGGGACCTTAGTCGTCTTACCTGTCCTTTCCTTCTCAGCCAATTCGAGTTCATTCATTTTGCAGAAAGGAGAGGTAGTAATATGGCGAGATACAATCATTTTAGTTTCGGTCAATTTCGCTGAACACCTTTGCGTTCAATAAGTATCCAATCAGACTGGTGCCAGCGAGGCACGATTTTACCATAAAAAGGAAGAGGAAATAGGGAGACTCTCACAGAGAGTGAGAGTCGTCCACAATCTAAACGAGCCATTCGGTACACGTATGACATGTAGAGAGAGAGAGAGAGACAGACAGACAGAGACAGAGACAGAGAGAGATAGGAAAAAAAGGCGGTAGAGAGGTAGAGAAAGAGAGAGAGACGTGTACAAAAATAGGTCATTTAGTGCGTTCACAACACAGAACAGCAGGGGGTCAGGTAACAGAGGGACACAAACAAAGGGAGTACATAAACCCCTACAGTACACACACACACAAACTCAGACAGGGGAACACAGTACATGTATTACATATATATAAGACATTCACAACAAAACAGAAAACAATAGTTGGCCAACAAGATCTATATATATATATTTTTTTTTTATATCCTTCGTATCTTTACTGTCCTATTTACCTACGTGCTTAGCTCTTTTTACCTTTCCCTCCTTTTCCCTCTCGCTTGTTATCTCTTCGAGCGTTCTCAATTGCCAATACTTACACCTCGGTTAGTCGATCAGAAATTAACCTGGTCGCGCTATTCACCCATGGTTGGATCTTAAACCATTTTCCAGTTTCTTCCTTTGGTGGGAAGTTCTCCAGGCTGAGGCAACGGCAAGTATTGATCGGGAGAACAGTCGGGCAGCTTGGCTAGATCTATAAGAGTGTGAGAAGGGGGGCAGTACATTTTGAACATCAGCAACATTTCTAACTTCCCAGACGGGTGGTGCCTTGGTAACCCTTACCCGTGCACTCTTCTTTGTCCTTTCCCTATCTAGTCAAACGTCTAGTTACATTATCTAACGTGTTATTTCGAGTCAATTTTCGTCATACAGTACCCGTCAAGTCTCTATGTCAGTCCATCCTCCCAGTCGCTATGTTCTAAGGAGGAACAGTCATGTTTAAGTCTACGTCTTTAAAAAACTTATCGTCATAAGGACTATGCTCATATTCCCTCCTTCCCTTTTTCGTCGGAGGTTCGATCATCGCTCTCCCATACTTCAGCCGATGTTCCAACGTAACCTGCAGAAGGGAGGAGAAAGAAGGGGTCGGGGGGGGCAGCATTCAAACCACATCAGCATGCAGTAATCCGAAAATGTTTTTACCTACCATATACTCGACCTATCTCCACGTAGTGCATTTCTTTACCATCTCGGCGTTTAAGCCCAGAGGGACCAGTAATGTCAGATAGATAATCATTGACGATCTGCGTATCTACATGAGTTACTTGGTCGCAACCCCTTTTGGTTGTGTGCAAGGGTGGCGGTCAGGTGGCATTTCTGTGGTGTCGCTTTAAGGCTTCTAAAACACTTTTCCGGCTGCCTGTGACACATAATGTAGCTGCTAAATATCGGGTCCTTTTTAACCTTCAGCCTTCATCATACTTTCTCGTTGCTCACAGTAGTAATACATTCAAAACTCATTAATGCAACCGCTACAACTATGCTTTCTTTTTCAAAAATACTTTTAATAAAAAGTGCTGGTGTATAAATACAGGCCTACAACCCAGTGGACCGGCCACGGAGCAGATTGGAACTGTACATAAGAAGAACGAAGTTGGTGGCAGTTCATTGCATAAAGTGCGGCAGTGCAATAAAATCGTATCGAACTTTCCTACAGAGCAAGCATGATGCATATCAAGAATTCAGTTTTTCAATTAATTCATTAATTCATTATCCAGATGCTCATTCACTGTCTAAATTACACCAATTCATTGTTCCCAATCATAATTAGTACCCACCCTAAATCAGTTCATTGTCCAAACACATGATCAATATCTGTATTGCTTTCTTCTCTAAGCACATAATCACTATCCATCTTATCGACTTTCATTGTCCAAAAATGCATGCATATCTCAGAGCATCAAATATTCGAGCAATCCGGGTGAACAGGGAGTTCGAAAGTTTCGTTTCGTGTATCGGCGCCATTTTGGGCGAGGTCAGGCAGGTTCCGGTATAGTCAGAATGTCTCCAATGACTCATGGTTGGACCAGAACCTTCCGTTGGCAGTTCAAAAAGTTTTTCGCAATGTGGTAACAGTCTAACAATATGGACCATCAGTCAAAGAGTGGGGAGGGCGGCAACAATTTTCCTACCGGGTCATTCTGGTGTTCTACCGGAACTGATCAAGTCTGTACCTTGGCTGTGTTTTAGCCATTTCCAAACTGAGGCTGGCGCCGGTAGGAGTGCGTCGATGTCGCGGGTCCCAGTGAGGGGGACGGGGGCGCCCATGCAGAGGGGTCGGGGGGCCCCCCCGGCTCTCATAGAATCTTCAAAGTTGAGGAGAGAAGGCATGGGGCGTGTGTCCGTCCCGGGCAAAAGGACCGCTTTTCGATGTGGACCCTCTTTAAGTAAGAGCGTTGGGGTGTCGCTGGAAGCCTCCACCTGGAGGGAGGTGGGGGAGGCTCGTTCGCGCCACCTCCCCCTTCCAGCGACCCCGCGCCGATCCTCGGCTCCGCCGTTTCGATATTGGCCGTGCCGGCTATTGAAGATGGGGGGGGGTCGGTGGCTGAGGCAAGACAGCCCCCCCCTTGACATGTGGCGGGACTACCTGCAATTGTCCAGGCGTTGCCGTGTGGCTGGGCTACCTGCAACTTCCAGGCGTGGACATGTGGCGGGACTACCTGAAACTATCCAGGAGTTTGACATGTGGCGGGACTACCTGTAAGCGCCGCCGTCCTCGCCTTGGCTTCGGCCTTCGTTGTGGGCCGGATCAGGCGAAAGACAGAGGGGGGGGTGGTCGGTGGCTGAGGCAAGACAGCCCCCCCCCGTGGCCTGCAGGGCAGCAGAAGAGGAGAGAAGGCAAGGCCATCACGGTTTTCTGGGCCGTCCGCCCCACAGCCTCCCCTTCCGACTGCGGCCAGGCGAGCCCCGCATGCCTCGAGGCCTCGCCTTCCGGATGGGCGTAACCGCGGACCTGTTGCACTTCGGGAGTTTCCGGAATGGGGGTAGGTACCTATTGATTTGTATCTATTTCATGTGACCGTTATTTGGGCGTGGTGGGCAATGAGGCAGACATGTTTAGGGCAGGAATAGGCAACGGAACCTAGCTACCTCGTGGCTGCCTTGGTGTCAAGCTTGTCTTCCCTCGCCATTTTTTATGTTTCTTATTGCGAGTTATTTCTAACGTTTCTTATTTTATTTTTAGCGAAGTTGATAACTCATCAGTGGCCTACTGATTTCGCTCAACTCTTTTTCTTGTATTTTTATGCCATAACCTATTATAAGCTATAGCGACTAGTCCACACTTAATGAACATGTCCTTATTAGGTGTGCCCTCCAGTGGAGCTGGATGGTTCATCTCTAATAAGCGGTCCGGGCTAAACAGGCTACCAATCAGTGGGGAGAAGATAGGCATGACGGATTACAACGGGGACAAAAGTCTGCACTACCTATCTTATCACGGCGGGCAAAGACTAGACAGAATATTTCTATTCTCCGTTGTTTGCAGGCGGTGAATACCTCAAAAGAACCAATCTCGAACAATCAATGTTCGGTCAATCAAACAATCAGTGGGGAGAATAAGTGGGTACGAAAAGTTTGCGTTACCCACTCTTTCTCTACCTGCAAAGAGAGACCTTGTTCTTCCCTGTTTGCAGACAAAGAATCTCCAGACAATAATCCACGAACGACAGTTCGGGACAACAGTGGGGGAGGAAGATAGGCACGACGGATTACAACGGGGACAAAAGTCTGCGTTACCTATCCTTCACTGCTTGCAAAGGGAGAGCCTGTTGTTTCTCCGTTTGCAGACGGTGAATCTCCAGAGGTACCAACAAAAGAGTAATACTAGTATTATCCAAATCAAACAATTATTTCACAATTTGTCGCATTTACGCGACCTTACCCGGACCGGACCGTGTGGGCAGTTCTTCGCCTTCCTCCTTCCAGCGCCCGATCGTTCTCTTACTCCATGATTTTACCGCAGCAGTCCTGTGGGATTCCAGTCAGGACAGTAGGTCACTCGAGAGAGGTCCGTTCAGAATTGGTGAAGTTCATTCAATCGGCAGCCGGACGAGGGCCCTCTCAAGGCAGGTATACTCCGATCATTTAGATATTCACCTCATCGTCTGGATCTCTCTTACTGGACCTCATGTCACTGATGGACCCTGCGTTGGGACGCCAATTGTAAAATGTGGGTCCATACTAGTATCGATGCCCGGTTGGCTGCTGGCGCAAGGCGCCTCTTAGTTCCCATTTTGAATAGTTACCAAACAAAGAGACGAGCGCTGGCAATAGGGACACAAGAACAGAGTTTATTTCTCATGAGGAGAGCCTGTCATTTCAGACACGAAACAAGGTGTCATCGGGAGGTGCTCTAACAAGTGAGCTGAGACCTCGTCTTTTATACCTTACAAAACACTTAGCATTACAATCAAGACATTGTGAAACATGGAAAAGTCATCCCCATGATCCTCGTGTCAATCCTACCCCACATATGTTCACAATAGGGACCCTTGACCTGCTGATAAGAGGGGAGGGTAATCACGCAGCTGAGTGTTCCGCCAATTTTTAGGATGTGTGCGCCTGATCATAGCCCAGGGGGTGGGGTGGCCAGGATCAATAGTGGGTCCTTTGAAGAGGAGTGATTCCATACAATAAGCAGTAAACAGTATCTCCTGGCTTAGGCGATGACCTCAGACATGTGTGGACAGTCGATCGCAGAGGGAGGGTTTACTAACAGATGGGTTATTCATGAAAGGAGAGGAGGTGCTGGTCAGGCGCGGCCGTGACTCCCAAGGACAGGGTCTTGCAGAAGAAGAAGGTTTATGACTTGCCCGTGTGAGGGAGAAGGGAGGGGGAGCCAGGGGGTGTACAGGGACAGAGTCGCACAGAGAGAGAGAGAGATCTTATGACTTATGCGTGAGAGAGCGGGGACAGTCAGGTGCAGCTGGGGAGGGCTATGTCAGCTAAGGCAAAGGATGCCTCTTCAAGAGGGAACGGGGGGTTTGCGTGGGTCAAGCAGGAGGGTTGTCTTTCAGGGCAGGGTCACGCAGAGGGAGAGGGTTTCATAGTCTATGCATGTGAGAGAGGGAGGGGGGTTCAGATACGCGCAGGAGGGAAGCCGGTGATTCTAATGAGCAGGAAAAAGGCCAGGGTGCCTAAAAATGGCTGTCATGCACATATGGGTGCGGGCTTTTACTGGCAGAGTGATGCGGTCAATATTTTACGGTATTCATGGTGCTTACAGGGAGAGGAGCGGGAAAATGGAATAATGAACGCTGTTTATGTACATCAATTTCTCACATTTCCACAACCATGGCCGAACCCCGGCATCATCCTGGACAGCAAACTCACCATGAAGAACTAGATCAACGCAGTCTCCTCCTCCTGCTTCTTCATACTTTGCATGTTCCGAAATATCCTCATATTGGCTCCCAATCAGCAACAGACACACCGTCACTCAAGCCCTCGTCACAAGCCACTTGGACTGTGGCAACACAGTCTATGGAGGATTCACCACACGCCTCCAGAAGCCACTACAGATCATACAGGACTCAGCTGCCTGACTCATCATAGACCTCCCTAAACAAACCCTCATCACCCCACACCTCATGAAACTCCACTGGCTCTTGATTCAGAAGAGATGTCAATTCAAGATGCTGATCCACACCTACAAAGCCCTGCCCAATCAAGGACTAGCATACTTTAACCACCGCCTGAGCTTCCACCAACTCTCCAGACATCTGCACCCTGCCTCCCTTTAACCTCACTCACCCCTGCATCTGCCAAAGCAGCAGTTGAGGACGCTTCTTCTCCTACCTTGCCGTAAAGTCCTGGAGCAACCTTTCCCTGCAGACCGCTCCCTCTCTTCAGCAGTTCAGGAAGGGGCTCAAGACCTGGCTGTTCAACTGATACCTTCTGGGTAGCTTGGCTTTCAGCACCTAGATACCCTTGTGGGTTAATAGCAGCTCTTTATAAATCCTGTTAGATTGATTGATTGATTGATATGTGGAAGGAAATAAGGGACATGGCATCCAAGCAAATCATAGTGAGGAGGGAGGAGGTATTGGGATAATCTCAAATGTGCCCTGAGAGTATCCACAATGGAAATGTCTAGAAAGACTGATACAAAAAACTGTGTATTAGTCAGGCACAGGACCATGACAGACCTTGAACCCTGCACACCTTTAACTAGGCAGGCTGTCACTAAGATCCCACTTTTCCAGTGACGTAGGGAAAGTCTCTTCAACAGAGTGGGTAAGAAGGATCCCAGGAACTCCATCACATCGGAACCCTCCATATTCTCCGGTGCTCCTATGATCCAGGAATTATCCCACCTACTCCTGTCCTCTAAGTTGATCACTTCCCTATGTAGAGTCCAAAGATCTTTGTCCCAATCCATGGACCGATAAATGCAGCCAATCTGTTCTTTTGCTGTGGACCTACGGTATTCCATCCTGTCCAGTTGGGTCTTTAAAATGGAGAGTTCTGGCCTCATGAATTTGATCTCATTCATTTAAGCGGGACTTTCCTGCACAGAGGTCAGGAAGATGTTAAAGGATGTACCTTTTTCAATAAGATGTCCATACTGACCTCTCAAACGGCTGGGGGGGTTCAGCATCTAATAACTGTCTCTGGAGTTTTTGTTGTGACATAGAAAGGGCAAAATCGTTACTGTCCACTTAGGCCAACACAACTGTTGGAATCTATACTAGTTGGGGATGTCAATGTTTCCCCTGAAGGCCTGCTGCGAATGGTTTGTCCTGACGTCAGGTGTCAGGAAGTTAATACAAGTAACCCTTGAAAACCGATGTGGTCAGTTCAGCGACCACGAGTTAAACAGCACACATGTTGCGGTCTGCTGCGCTGTCCTCAACAGCACGCTTTGCTCCTTTTCTGCTCTCTCATGGCGGCTCCGCGTACATTGAACTAGGTGGCGGCGCTTTCTTGCCGGTCACTGACCAAATCCATTCAAATGAGTGCTCACAATATCCACTGCCTGCTTCCATGGGTACAAGGTCCCATGGCACCACTGTTCCTGATTTGGTGATGAGGTTGTTGAAAGATTTCACCTTCACGTGAAATGTTTGTGACTGAATTATTCCTCACTCGTGCACCCTTCATTGCGCTGGCCTCAGCCTTTATACATTCGGCCTTATATTACAATGTGTGCAACATGCTTGCGAGCAGCACCTCATGCATATTGTGTGATATGCATTAATGCACTCACTCTCAGCAGCAGGAGAATAATAGTTCTGCGTTATAAAATTTGCGGAGTGATGATATGCGGGATGTTGGTTTACGGAATATCATCACATATTCCCGGGTGTAGCCCTGTTTCCAGTGCTACAGGCCTTTCAGATTCGGTATTTTACCACCCAATCCAATTGGGTGGTAAAATACCGAATCCAGGTGTGCATGCACATGTGTGCATGCACACCTATACCATGTGACAGACAGACATGCTCTTAGGGCATGTCTGTGTGCCACATGGCACACATGCCTGTATTTGTGGTGCTAGAGGGTGTCAAAGTGACACCCCCTGCACCCTTGCTGGAATCGGTATTTACCGAATCGGTAAATACCGATTCGGTAATGCCCATTGATTCCTATGGGCTTCAATGCCCATAGGAATCAATGAGCATTACCGAATCGGTATTTACAGAATCGGTAAATACCGAATCTCAGCGATTCGGTATTTACAGATTCTGTAATACCTACATCCCCCCCTCTATTTTACCACTTCTTAAATACCGAATCGGTAAAATTCGGTATTTAAGAAGTGGTAAAATAAAATTACCTACATCGGGCCCTTATTCTTTTAAATTGCATTATTTATATTATTTTTATCTATTATTTTATTTTATTACCCTTTACACCCTAAAAACGAATCCCTCCCTGCTCCCTTTAAATACCCCTGTACCCCATAATCTTAACCCACCCTTACTCCTTAAAATACCCCAACACCCTTAAACACGAACCCATCTTAACCCTATAAATATACCCTGTACCCCAAAACCCAAACCTATCCCTACACACTAAAAATAGCCCTGTACCTCAAAACCCAAACCTACCCCAGCACCCTAAAAATACCCCTGTACCCCAAAACCCAATCCTATCCCTGAACCCTAAACATACCCCTGTACCCCAAAACCCAAACCTACCCCTTAAACCTAAAAAAACCCTGTACCCCAAAACCCAAACCTAGCCCTGAACCCTAAAAATACTTCTATACCCCAAAACCCAATCCTAGCCCTGAACCCTAAACATACCCCTGTACCCCAAAACCCAAACCTACCCCTTAACCCTAAAAAAACCCTGTACCCCAAAACCCAAACCTAGCCCTGAACCCTAAAAATACTTCTATACCCCAAAACCCAAACCTAGCCCTGAACCCTAAAAATATCCCTGTACCCCAAAATTCAAACCTAGCCCTGAACCCTAAAACACCCCTATACCCTAAAACCCAAACCTAGCCCTGATCCCTAAAAATACCCCTGTACCCCAAAACAAATACCTATCCCCAAACTCTAAAACTACCCCTGTACCCCATAACCCAAAACTATAACTGAAACCTTAAAATACCCAAACACCCCAAAACATATACCTCAGTACCCCAAAACATATACCCCTATACCCATACTTACCTTATCCAAATATTTTAGAAAACCATGCTTTTACCATTGATGCATTTACAACAAATTTCGTTGTAAATGTATGGGTGGTAAAAGCATATAACATGTATATAATGGAATTGCGGAGTCAAGGTACTTTCCTAATGAAAGTATGCGGAGTGATGGTATGCGGAAAGAAAGTTGCGGAATAATGGGTGTTTACCCTCCCCCGGTAAGTACATTGGTGGCACGGCAGCCCACATCTCCAGCAGCATACTCATATTTTTTCACAACCCATTTGAAAAATGCACTGGTCTCTCTCATTGAAGGCCAGCACCGACATACACTTTTAGACACACCTCCCGACACAAGTTCTAGAATTGCGAACTTTAGAGCTGGGGAGCTACGTTCGAATCTCAGCATCAGCTCAACATCCTGTGATTCCAGGCAAATCGATTTGTCTCCCCGTGCCTACCACAAATGAATGTGTTCTTCTGTAATGTAAATTGTGCTCATGCCATGTTGTCGAGTTCGCGCTATATAATATTGCAAGGAAAAATAAAGTAGGAAAACTCGAGTTCAACTTCACACACTACTGAACGCGCACTCTTAAGTGCATCAGCAGTGCACTGTGAATCGGAACGTTTCACAGGCAAGTCACAGATAAGAAATGCTATCAAAACGAAATCCTACGAAACAATATACTACTCGCCGGCAGCAATTCATACTCGGACAACGTCGGGATGGGCTGCTAGTATTTTAATAAAAGTAGTCACATTAATTTATACATTCAAAAAAGGATGGTAAACTATTTTAGAATGAAATTATACATTTGTTTCATTTTTATATATTTTTTAACATTAACTTATATTTATTTATCTTGTTAATAATTTTAAATAATTTAATTTAGTTTAACATTGATTTTTATGGTGTTTTATTTTAAGTCCCTTCCTCCATTATTTCCTATAAGAGGGAGTTGCAGTACCAGTGGTTGGCCATGTGTGGTGCTGGACTTGCCCCAGCTCTGAGCAAGAGAGATTTATTGCTCTTTTAGGTCCCTAGTTGGCTGTAGTTTCTTTAGAAGTGCAGTTTGTGAGAAGCATTGACTTGTGGGTGGGTGCATGGCCCTCTTTAAACCCATCCATAACTCTTGGTAATCCACTCTCATTTAGAGCCGCAGGTCAGACCGCAGCCGGCGGCCTGTCAGTTGTGGTCTGACCGACATCTAGTGCTGCTGTCCAACTGTGGCATTATGATACGTGGCAGTCGGAAGCAGCATGCAGAGGGACTGAATTGACGTTACTGTTGATCTGAATGTAGTCTTCTGCAATGGGGCGGTGCTTGCTCAGGCACCACCGTAGTGATTATTATGTTCCTTTCAGGCAGCCTTTCAATTATTGTCTGACCGCCATTGAAAAGCTGTTTAAAACATACTTTGGGGGCCCCCTAGCATGTCCCCCGTCCCTCTGCGGTCTCCTGAATGAGGCCAAACATCCATACCCTGTGTTGCCTGGCACACGGTGCATGGATGTATGTAAACATCCATTTTCTCAATGCGGCTTGTGCTGCAGCCCTTTTCCGGCCACAGCACAAGCTGCAACGGAAAAATTGATGTTTCAGACTGCCTAATGGGCGGTCGCCCCCAAATTCATAGGATGGAACCGCGGACTACTAGTTGGTCGGTTTCCATTCCGACACAATGCCGGCCGGACGCCTGTATGACCGGCATCGTAATCAGGGCCTTAGTAATAAGTATGCCCTTTTTCCAGCCATTTCCTCTGGTCACTCCACATTTACTACCATGGGCATTCGGATTTTCCTAACCTGTGCCGAAACCTATGTTTCTGACTGACTCGGAAACATTTCCGACTGACCGATTACGATAGAAGGTAACTGACTCTTTCTGAGTCTTTCTGACTCGGTTCCGACCGGTATTCGGAGACTCCAAGTCGGTCGAAGCTGACCCCTCTTTACAACCATGCACAGTGTGGCATGCACCATGAGGTGCCTGCGACAGGGTGCAAGGTTTTTCAGAATCACCCCTTTTTTCAGTTTTTTTTGTCGGTTGGAACACAGGCTCCCATTGAAGTCAATGGGAGTCCGACTGAACGGTGTTCGAAAAAATCATAATCGATCGGTCAGCCTCGCCCAACCTGAGTCGGTCATAACCGATTCTAATAAGGATTCAGTTGGAATGCTTTCCGACAGACACCTAATGAGGCCCCAAGTAGAGTTATATGGGTGAGTATCATCCGATAGAAAAGATTGGAGAGGTGGAGATTTACACTTGTAGGTTTATAAATAGCATTTAGTAGTCCTTTAGTAGTATTAATTTAGCACTACTCAAGTACTACAAAATGCTGGTTCTCTTTTGTGCACAGGTCTTTAACATTATTCACAAAGAGGCATTTCCGCATTTGTGGCTGTTAATTATCTTAGTTTGGCATCAAGCTGTGTGAGAGGTAGGAACCATAGAATGAGCTTGAGCTTGCAGGCCTTTGGTGCTAATTGTGTCAGAAATCAAAGCAATCACAGTCCAGGATGAAGCAAAATGCTTCTTCGCAGCTCTAGTTCTTAAAATCACAGCTGTGAACACACTCCTTTAAGCATGCGATGAAAGAGTCCATCGTTTTTCCAGGTACTTGCATGGTAGGTGAAAGATGCATCTTTCTTAGTCCATCTTCTTTTTGGGAAGAAAGTCCACCATCAGTCTTTCCTTAAGCGAGGCATAAGAACCTCTTTCTCTTTCCTGGAATTGGAAGATGATATTTCTAGTGTTGGGGCTAACACAGTGCAAGAAGAGCAGTCACATCTCATTGTTGATGTCAAGAGCTCCAACATAATACAATTCTCCATCACCCACCTCATGCCAAGCTTGTAGGCGCCTGAGAGTCTGGGATTGAAGGAGCACAGAGGCAGTGAGTCGATGGAGGTGTGCTCCAACAGGACTGCAGGTTGGACATTAGCAATCAGCAATGCGGAAGGTTCAGCCTTCAAGGTCAAGACTTAGGTCCTCATAGGACAGCATGGTGTCTTCTGCTTCGGGTGCAAGGGGTGATGGGCAGCACTGGATGAGAGGAGAGTGAAGATCAAGGTGTGCAAGGAAATCAAAAGCTGCTTTGTCAGCAGCATTATGAGCACAAGAGATTAGTCAGGTGTACTTGTCATACCTTTATTGCAGCCAGCCAGATATGAAGAGTAGCATCATATCTGAGCACAACAAGCTGCACCTGTAGATCTGCCAGTGGCCCTTTGGTTCTGTGTATGGAGTGCTATAAAGAAACCTCTGCCTGCCTAGTACTTGTGATCATCTCTGCCCATCACACCTTCCTCCCTTACGGACACACTTACCCTCGTGCAGGGGAAGTTCTTCTGCATGCCAGGAAGTGGGGCTAGAGCCAGGCAGAAGTTGGGATACTACCTCTGCTACTTTGTACCATACCAGAACCCGCTCATAAAGGAGTTAGCTCGAGCTATGTTCTGCTTGATACCACCCATCCATTGACCACGCAGGCTCATCACGCCTTCTTCTCGATGGCTCTCTTCAGACCTCTTCCTTAAAACCAACCACTTGGAAAGACCGGAGTTCTGTCTTAAGGGCTCGATCATCTGCATGAGAAGCCAAGGGCGTAATGCACTGAGAAACCATGTGTACAACACTCTGCCCTGCCCAAATATTTGGTTAGAGTACCCGTTGGAAAAGCAATAGATGAATCCTTATATCTCATAGCATCTGGGACACAGGCAACTACCCCCTTGTGATAATCACCTTGGGTCATGACGTACCCACTTGTAATTCACTGAACTTGCACAGAGGCAGGAGGAAGACCCGAAGGAGATAGTCTTTTTGAGGCAAAGCAAAGAACATGTCTAAACAACAAAAGAGTGAGGGTATTAAGAGGTCACTCTTCTACCCCTATCAATATTCATACAACAACTAAAGAGTGACTACCAGTGAATTTCGAAACCGAAACACACTCGGAAAAAAGTGTAAAAAAGAGAAATGAAAGAAAAGACAAACCTATTGGTAAAAGGAAGAACTCTATTTGTAAAAATAACTCTCACTCACCCTAGTGGTGACATGCTTCATCATGGGGTTCCCACGAGGGAGACCGAATATCCCCCCCCGTGTGCTTTAACGCCTGCAATTGCAGCAGAGCAGGTTCACTAGGGCCCCCACTCCTAAATGCAAACAGGTAATAGTCAACTTGCTCGATTATCATTCGGACAACTAGATATACAGGTTGATCTGCTGAATAATCTTGCAGTATACGTGTCGGGAATAGATTAAAAAACTCACACAATTTAACAATCTCATATTACAGGCGTAATTTGACAATGTTAGAGATTTATCCCCCTGCTCCTCATCACGGATATTTGACAAAATTAACTCACGTCTGGAAATGATAAGTGTCCTGCTGTCGGAAGAGAAGTCAATGTCCATGGCACAGAAGGCGGGCCAGCAGGCAATGCACTTGGTGGAAAAAAACTCCTGTTAGTAAGGAGGCTAATATGGAAGAACAACGTAACCCCTGCCTCTCTGTGCGAAAAATTTTTGCAGTGGTCGCAGAAATCGATCAGCCTAGGAATAGGGGCAACCAGAATGTTTAATTTGTCTCTGAATTTTCAGAGTTAGGGATCTGTTTATGAGAGGCTTGCGCCGCAGGAGTGTCACTTTTTGATGCTCCGGTGGCGTAAGCCTCTCAATCATATCCACGAGAGGACGCAAAGCTACTTTGCATGGCCTCATAGATATGGAGTAAGACATAGCAGTGTTATTCTGCCTCAAGGAGGCGTTCAATGTGCGTTGCTGTGGGGTTTCCCACTCAGCACCCATGGATTTCGATGCTGCTGCAAATATTCTTAATCATGTAAACCTGGGGCAGCGCCAAAACCTTACGCCTCCCAGAGCAGGCGTAACGAGGAGAGATATTTCTATGTCACCTCATTTTCTCCTGTTTTCTGCAGCACACATGGAAAGAGGAAGACGCCTCTCTGGATTGTTTTTGTGCAGGAAGGTGCCCCTCCTGCACAAAAACAATCCTGACTGCAATGGAGGCACCCGTGCACCAGGTTGCTTACATTGGCGCTAGACTGCCAAAACGGCACAAGTACACGCAAAAAGGACAGGAATGCGCCATATTTCATGAATACAGGCATTCCTGCCCTTTCACATTGGCTTAAGGCTGCGCAGCAAGAAGACTTTACACCAATTCCTCATAAATGAGGCCCTAAGTGTGTATTGAAGGTCGAGCAGCATCACTTTTGAAGCAAGATAAACATGAGAGGAGAACAAGCACCTGTTGTAAGCAAAATGTACCAGTGGGCCCTCAAACATCCATTGACAAGTCTTCTCCACATTCAAAGGAGGGAAGGGTTCTCAGTCAAGAAATAAATGGGGTCTCCAAAAAGGGGCAGCCTCGCCTCGATAAACATGAGAGGAAGAGGCAGGGCAGAGGCAAACCCAAAGTTCTATCAAACCTGAATGCACATCATAGCAAAACACCTTATCCAATCTTTATTCGTGCTGAAATAGTAAGGAAGGGCAAGCAGGCAACAGGCAGGCTCACCTACCAAGTCTCAGATGTCTTTAACAAGTGGTGTTATGCCTTTTCCTAGTGGTGGTCAGCAGGAAAACAATTGGATCAACAAAATGCCAGAGCAAGAGTTGCTCGGAAAGGGCTTGATTATAGGAATAAATAAAACAAGCATAGCACCAACAAAATTAGGTACAATGAAGACACAAGAGAAGGAAATGCAGTCCTCAAGTGATAATTATCAGGAGCTATAAAACCATCATCAAGAAGTTCTCCTAAAGCTAAAAACAATTGGAGGCAGGGATAAAACATCCAGAGGAGAAATAGTCACTATTGCATCGCAAACAGAGTGGGAATCTGTACATCTGCATGAAGACTACAAAGTAGGGCACATCCAACAGTGTAAGCAAAGTACCGAACAGCATAAAAGCGACTGGACCAATACAAAACCTGTTGCGGGAAGTTATACCCAACAGTATCCATCAAAGACAGTGCAAACCCTGTTACAACCACAGGCCCAGAGCATCTCCCAAGATCTAATCAATACCAAGAAGGAAGAAACGAGCAAACAGAAGGGCAAGGGCTCTCTAGTGATGTTGGATCCAGCAAGAACGCAAGCAGGAACTCCACAACAAGCGGCTAATAGTTAGACGCAAGCCCCAAATCTGGAGGCAAAGGTCTGTAGGAGAAAGGAAAAGTTAAAGGATTATTGCAAAGAGGAAATAAAAATCTGCGGCAATTCCGACTCAAAAAAGACTCCTATGGTGTCAAGAATACCAATCAAGGGGAAGGCAAGATGTGTTCAACCGTGGCAATATCCTTGGATTTATAGCAGGATGACCTGCTCCGAGTTGGATCAAGTCTGAAGATGTCGTCTCTACTGAGTTCGTCCCACGGCGTGGATCATAACTCACTGAGCCCACATTGGTACCCTTTGCAGCACAAGAATATGCTGATCTTGGCTACCAAAATAAAACAACCCTAAGAGACTAGGGCATAAAAAACACACATTACGTTGCAGATGCCTACCCGTTATCACTTACTTACCAGCATACGCGATTCCACCATAGTCAACATCTGTACTACAAGGCGCAGTCGGCCCGCAAGCAAGGACACGTCACTCAAGAAGAATGAGCATGAGACTGATTGTCATAACTGACCAACGGATACACCAGGATAAATCAATGCAATGCACTCGACCCCAGGGACTGGCTTCCAGCAGCACTTTTCATGAAGGATCCCGTCGATTGAAATATTGAGATCATAAGGTCCCAATCTGAAACGGGGCTCATGTTAAAAATATGTTCCTGGAATCGGAGTGGCTTGAATCAAAAGATAAATGACCATGATCTGATCTGTTACTTGTAAACATTTCAAGTCCTTACGCTGCAGGAGACTTGGGCACAGACCTCAGTGCCTTTAGGTAGATTTGTGGAATATATGAGCCCGGCAACAATGGCTGAATGATCAGGGCGCCCAAAAGGCAGTCTTATTATTATTATTTAATTTATAAGGGGCTCAGCAACCCAAAGGTTTCCCGGCGCCTCCTGCATAGGTCAAAACAAAATACGGGAGAAGGGCCTATTGATTAAAGAGCCAGGTCTTCAACATCCTACGAAAATGCACAAAGTTGGGCTCATTTCTCAAAGACCGAGGAAGAGAGTTCCACAAGGTAGGTCCTAAATAAGAAAAAGAGTGACCGCCCATTCTAGACAGTCTGTATCTAGGGACCACAAATTGAGTCTGACTAGCAGAACGAAGAGAACGAGGAGGAACATACAGTTGGACAATAGATTTCAGATATTGGGGGGCCTTACCCATTTTGATCTTGTGCATGTAGGTTAACGTCTTGAATTTAATACGGTTCTCCACTTTCAACCACTAGAGGTCACGTAAAGAGCTAGACACAGAAGAGAATTTGGGAATTTGGCAGAGCAACCGGGCAGCAGCATTTTGAACAATTTGGAGTTTACAAATCACTTCCTTGTTTGCTCCAAGAAACAGGATGTTGCCATAATCCAGGCGTGAAGTAATCAGAGCCTGGATGACAGTTCTGTTAGTCGATTTAGGCAGCATCCATAGAATTTTTTTGAGCCATCTAAGGATGGCGAAACAAGTTGCAGCGACTTTAATGGCTTGCGGCCTCATAGAAAGCTGATCATCGATTATAAATCCCAGATTGCAGGCTTGTTTAGTAGGCCGAGGGGTGACACCCAGCTCAGGAGGCCAGTGTTGGGGGCCCCAGAGTTCTTTGTTTTTCCCCAGAATAAGCACCTTGGCATTTTCTCCTTGAAGCTTAAGAGAGTTGTTTAGCATCCTCTGCATGATTTTACTCAGACCTAACTGGAGACAAGAGGGTCCAAAGGCTCCTTTAGCAGAAAGGGAGAAGATTATTTGGGTGTGGTCAGCATAAGAATAGATTGACAGCCTCCTCTGCAATCTCGGCCAATGGTTTCATATAAATGTTAAACAACAACAGGCTGAGAATCGAGCCCTGAGGCACCCCATAGGGTGAAGCATGGACTTTGGAGGCTGCCCCTGAAAAAGAAACCTGAAATGTACGACCGGACAGAAAATTTGCAATCCATTCCAAAGCAACTCCCGACACGCCAATGGATCTAAGTGTTTGCAAAAGCACGGTGTGGGACACCGTGTCAAAAGCGGCGCTCAGGTCTAACAATATGAGCGCCACAGTGTCACCATCGTCCAAATGGCTGCGCAGCATTTCACTCACTCCCAAAAGTGTGGTTTCAGTAGAGTACCCTTCTCTGAACCCTGATTGAGATGGCTGTAAGAGCTTATGGGACTCCACATAGTGAGTTAGTCTTGCGACATATATAAGTTGTGGGTTAAATCTGCATATCCCACCCCCCACAAGCTATAAAAACGGAGCCAGGGTTCCTGCAGTAAGCATCAAAGGGTGGACTGCAGATCTAGAGTCGCATTTAATAGTTATTATTATATACATTCATCCTAAAAGGAGGAAGAAAAGAATAATGCTGGAAAATTTAAGGGAAGTAATAATGGATATCAAAACGGAGCATACAAATTTAGAAATATTGATGACAGGAGATTTTAAAGCCAGTTTATTCTGTAGCCAAGATGATAAACTCAGGGGGTTATTACGATGACGGACGGAAAAGCACTCCGACCCCCATGCCACGCCCAAATGTACCACCACAATTCCGGCGGTCTGATTACAATGCGATGAATGTAAAATCCGACCGCAGTAGTTGGATTTCACTAAAAACTGTCCACCACATCTGGAAAATCATAAAATCCGACCGCGCCGGACGGAAAAGATGTGGAATGCATAAAAAAGGCCGATTCACCAGCAGTATGGCCGCAAATGATATTAAGATCAGATGGTGGAGCTGACGTAATGATCAATGTGTTACGACCGCTGCACTCGCGCCAAAAGATGAATGGCAGTCGAATGCCACTGTAGTGTAGTTCCTATTTTCCCTATAGGCCCTGCGCATTGGAATAACATAAACAGCAGTGTAGACGTATAACTGCGGTCTTCTAGGTCTCTACTGACTATGTTAGACTTAATTGGGTTTGTACCAGCTAGCTCAGAGGTCACTGGAAACTTTCTTGACTGAATAGGAAGTAATCAGCTTCCCTGGCTCAGACAAGAAGGGATTCAGTTTTCCAACAACCGCATTAACATGACAACTTTGCTCCTCAGAATAAGAGTCAATCTCTAGAGCCGTGTGAAACAATAGACAGCTATTTCACTCAGTCAGTTGTGCAGAATTACTTTCACCAGTATGCAGAGAATAGAGAGACAGGCGTTTTCAATAAAAGGTATTATTTATTGAACAGTCTTCCTTCTCATGCAAGAGAAATGAATTGCCACAATTGCAAGACTTGTTATTATAAAAAGTGCGTACAGTAAAAGGAGTATTACGAAATAATACTGTAAAAGCATTGATATGGTTTCTTAGCCATAAGATAGTTAAAATGAATAAAATATATACATTCATATATACATTTGGCTAACGTCCTCAACTGGTGCTTCTAACTACGCCTACCCCGGTGTACCTGACCTAAGCCTAATACATGGGAGGGACTAAGTAAGTGGCAGTTTAAGTTAAGTTGGTTTTGCCCAGGGTTTGCTTCAAGAATTCTCTCTAAGGGTTTAGTCAGCACCGTACCTCTGGAATAGAATGCAGGAGGTCTGGTATCTCCTTCTTAGAACCCGATATCCCAGTCACCCGCAAGGGTAGGCTGGAAACGCTGGAGCTGGATTTTCTCGGCAGGAGAAAAGACAGCGTCTTTCTCAGCGCGTCAAGGAGGAGGGGCAGCGTCCGTTGGCTTCTCACATCTGCTGGGCTCTCTGCAAGGGACAGCTGTTCTGCTCCAGTATTCACCACCACCGTGTTTGCTTAAGGCAACGTTGGTATATTTATACCTGAAAGGTGCCGAGTTTGACGCAAGTTTTTGGACATAAGACGTCAATAGAGATGTCACTAAGAACTGGTCGTTCTTACAATGCTCGCAAGAGTTCTATTACTAATCAAAACAAAGCAAGCGGGGCTTTCCCAGGTTGCTGGGGGGTTTGAGCTGTCGAAAGAACTCGGTGTGTTATCTAGGAATCTAAGGAAGTGGCTTCTGCTGTGTCATGTACTGTAATGAGCTGCAGAGACGAGTTACTGAAATATGGCTCTGATCGTTTATGCCATTATAGGGATATCTATTGATTATAGCCATATAGGGGCATGAGGTCACAATATTGATCGGGGTCCTAGATAGAACACAACACTACTTCACAACCAGGTCTCCAAGTGTGCCTGTTCTCTCTGCTGCCCCAAACACATCGAACACGTGCCAATGATACACCCCCAAGGTATTATAAACCAATGAAATTCGTAGTCAACATGGAAAATACAACTGACTGGCATTCCTCATTTTGACACATCCACATAGCAAAGTATAAAACCAACCCCTTCCCTGACCATCATCCTTTAAACAACTACAGCATTGAAGGGCCATACACCACAGCTGTTAGGAGACGCAAATTATCACACAACACACCATCACAACCACCTACATCAACACACACCAATACTTACAACACACACCTGACACACCTTACACATCTCCACCACCACCTTCCTCCCTGCATTTGTTACTTATTTGCACAGCATACACCATGTCACAGAAAAAAATGCCTACATTCACAGACAATGAGTTGTCAGTGATGGTAGATGAGATAATTAGAGTAGATCCACATTTGTTTGGAAGAATGGTCCAACAAACACCACTAGTTAGAAAAAAATCGAATGTGGAAAGGATTTGCAACAAAGTCAATGCAGCAGGGACCACCCTGTGCACACTGCGTGACATCAAAAAGAGGTGGCATGACCTCAAGAGCAGGGTGAAATCCTGTGCCCAGAGGAACCATGAGGCGGCTCAAAGGACTGGCTGTGGCCCTCCCATTCCACCACGGGCATTCACTGAATGGGAAGAGAAGGTGCTTTCCATCCTGTATTCAGAGAGTCTCACAGGAATAGCTGGGGGAGTGTAGACTGGTAAGTACCAACAAATTTCTCCTATTACACTGCTATGTACTGTCTTGCACAAACATAGAGCTAAACTTTCCAGACGAAATGCACTTATGTACTACACACTCTTTCCAACACACGTCTCACATCTCTACCATTTATTTCCTCTGATTCACGTCAAAGGTAGGTAGCAATAGTTCAATGGGGGTATGTGTACAGGTAGCTAGCACTACAACTTCCACCAGGCCCCCCTTGACTCACAGCTGAGCAGGATGGTACCCTCCCCCCACCCAGAACCATGTGCTGCTTCATCTTACAGGTAGGCAGCCATCCATGCTCTATTGCATCACCCTTGAGCAGGATGGAACACTCCCACCACCCCAGAGCCACGTGTAACCTATTACCGTCCTCTGCTCCACTTTACAGGGAGGTATCCTTCTCACCATAGAGGGGATGTGGGGTGGAGACAGGCAGCCGGCAATTGAACTCCCACCAGGCCCCCTTGACTCACAGCTGAGCAGGATTGAACAATCCCCACACCCAGAACCATGTGGTAGCCATTTTCTTGCTCTGCTTCACCTTACAGGTAGGTAGCCCTCTCATGCTCTCTTGCGTCGCTCTTGAGCAGGATGGAACACTCCCCCCACCTTGAACCATGTGGTAGCCATTTTCTTGCTCTGCTTCACCTTACAGGTAGGTAGCCATCTCATGCTCTCTTGCATCACCCCTGAACAGAATGGAACACTCCCCCATTCCACACCATGTGGCAACCATCTCCCTCCACAGTGCCTCCTAACAGGTAGGTAGTCCGCTCATGCAACCTGTTATCCTTCTCAAACTGCACGGAGCCATATGACCACCACATCCCTCACTTGTTAGCCAACTCTGTACAGATCCATATGTCACATCCAGTGTGCACACAGCTAGGTCCATGTAAATGTCACATATTTGAATAACAAAGTCCCATGCAAATACATGTTGGGCTTAATCATGCAAAGCACACAATGCAATGTGTAAGTCCCATTGTTTCAAAGCTTGAAGGCGCAAATGAACACAACACATGCACGGATACTCAGTCAAATGAACCAAACCACATGATGTCAAAGCAAAATGACGAACAGAAATTAGGAAGTTTTGGCATAACTGAAACAGATTCTCAGAAAAGTCTACATATCTTAGCCTAAACTAAAGTGGATGAGCACCAAGTTGGTAGATAACGACATGTCTGTGTAAACACACTATCTGCACGTCAAATGGTTGTTATTTAAATGTCACCCTGCTAACAAGTAATGTATGTATCTCTACATAATGTCCTAATGCCAGTAAACCTTTACCAATACCAAGTGATTGCAATCTAACAAGTTTGGATTGTCGACTAAAACATCCAAAACAGGTTCACCAAGGAATTTGAGAGTACTTAGCTGACAATCTAACATCTGTTCAACAGGGGAATCACAATCAACAGCTGGCGAGGCCACCACCAACCAGCATAGCCAGTCTCCCCACGGAACATGAACTCCCAGATGCAGTTTTTCTATCTTTCTCGAATTACGAGCACCAGCCTGGCCCCTCAGGACTGAAAGGGCGCACTCCATCTCAGGGCCTCATTGTTCCCACCACCACTACAAACCTCAACGCAGCAGCAACAACAACTACGCTGACCCTTGCTACACAGACCTGTGCAGCATCCACCACCACCATCACCACCGCTGCCTGATACACTGTCCTTGAGTCAGTGGTTACCAACACCTCCACCCAAGCTGTGGTTGCAGGGGACAGTGTGCGGGTACGTGGACAGCCAACGCCACAGGTTTGTTCCTGCAGGGCAGGTGCAACGGCAACTGAGGGATAATCACAGGAGGACACCAAGACTGAAGCCCTGGCCACCGTCACAAGAGTCCTTGGTGCATACCAACTGAACCAGGTACAGATGGGCCAGGTTGTAGAGGAACTGCGGGAGCTCCGCCTGATGCAGGGATCAATGGACACCCGAATGGGACAACTTGTGGGTGTTATGAGGAGCATACATGCTGCCCAAATACCGACTCCCCCACCCTCCAGTGGCCTGCCTGATGATACTCTCACCACCTCAGCTGCGGCCAGAGGGAGGGGTGAGCTGCAAGACAATGACTCATCAGACACCTCTGAGCCTGCAGCAGAGGCCCCCTTGCTGAACGCAGGAGGGGACATCTGAGAAACACCACGGAAGAATCAAGCAAAGCCAAGTCGCTGAGCCAGCCATGATGTCACCAGTGTTGCACTGAACATTGAGTTTGTTGATTATCCAATCCCACACGGTCATGTTGATGGCAGGAGTTTGTTGGACTGTGTAATTCCGTTATTGTGGCTACTACTCTATTTGTCTCTGTTACCATCACTGACAACTGAAACACTCGGTATGCACAACTAACATCCCACTCACAGTAAATTTAACACAATATGACAGAAAATAAATATCATTTACACCCCTATGCCTTTGTGTCAGTTCCATGTTTATCACAGTAAGTACAATGTAAACTCTGATTCCAATGTACCACAAGCTTTGATTGTGACTATACATTGATGCGGCAGAGGAACCTAGAATGACACAAGAAGTTGACATTGAGTTGTCATATGATGGCATTACAGCAACAATACACCACTCGTTAACACCGTACAAGATTCATCCCACATAACTCTAACCAACACCATCAACATAGACATGAGGTAAGTGGAAACAAAAACACAGCGCCACACACATTAGCCCTTAGCAGTGCTCCAACAACTTCCAGCATCCCAACGCATCATCAATGTGTTGGCACTAACAGCAAATCAAACAGACATAGTCATAGTTGATCAATGGTAACATACACTCAATGGAAGTAGTTGGCGATGAGCTGTTGACGCAGGTCAAGACCTTCCTCCTCACCACTATCATCGTCACTGGCATGTGTGGATTTGCAGCGGGGGGCATCTGCTGATCATTATTGTCCAGAATCAGGGGTTCTCTTTGCGCAAGGCCAGGTTGTGGAGCATGCAGCTTGCGACTATGATCTGACACACCTTTTCGGGAGAGTAGAGTAGTGCACCTCCGCTCTTGTCCAGACACCGAAATCTAGCCAAAAGTCCAAAAGCACGCTCCACCACATGATGTGTCCTCCCATTGCATTAATTGAAGAGGACTTCCCCTGGCGTCCTTGGATTCCTCCACGAGCTCAGCAACCAAGGCTGGTTGGCATACGCTGAGTCACCTAGTTGTGAAAAACATAGACAAACTATGTAATATAAATAGATAAGTAGACCAGCAGGTCACACATACAGCACAATACTTGGCACAGCTCACTCACCAACAATCCACGCATGCTCTGGATGCAGATTTTCCATCAATTGTGCCGGACTGGGAACCGTAACTGGCACTAGCAAACTGCTCTGCCGGCCCCTTGGGGGTACCGCCAGCTGTTTACTAGGGCCGGTTTGGGCCGATTTTGTTACAGCGGCCGATATTGCTGGCTCCCGGTAACAAAAACGGCCCAGCAGGGGCCCAAAACTGGCCCTCACCTCGTGGCCCAACGGGGAAACGCCCGGTGCCCACTACGGCCAGTCCAGCCCTGGATGACGCTGTTATGGACATTAAGGGGTGTGCATTGTAAAACACAGTGAGTCTGACCACTACACATCATTTACAGTGTATCGTCTGTCTTGCTCACTCACATAGTGCATCACAGATGAGGCCCAGTTTCACCTTGATTTCTGTGCTGGCACTCTGCATGTGTATGAGATGGGCAGGTAGTCAGTCCATCATTATAGATACTTAGATTGGAATAAGATAGATTGCTCCAAGTGTATTATGTGACATGGTATATGGCCTCTGCAGTCCATTGATGTATGTGTGTGGTATGTGTTTACATGCGCCTGGACTGACACACAATGGTACACAACACACTTTTAAAAATATTTCTCATGTTGTCTCCCATGCCTACAGCTCAAGGTCCATCAGAGTAAGGCTATATGGAGGGACATCACCCGCAAAGTACGGGCCCAGGGCGTCTCAAACCGATGCCATTCTCACTGCCACAAGAGGTGAGATGACATCTGCCCCCTCAGCAAAAATGTCACTGAAATTACTCTGGGGGTGGTCCCTCAAAGTGGCAGGTTGCTGCGTAGGAGCATGACCCCACTAATGGCTCGCATCCTGGACGTGACACAGCCAGAGCTGGATGGATGCTTGATGGCCCAACAGCACAAGTATTGTGCAAAGTGTGGCTTGGCGCATGAGTAATTGCATTAATCCTAGCCCAGTGCAAGGCTGAACCTCTGGGATGTCTCTAGTGTGATGCAACTGCTTCTAGGTAACCTCAGTGGCAAGTGCAGAGGTTCTGCATGTGTGCAATGTTTTGATTCTCATGTGGGAAATACATTTTGCTCAATACAAACTCATAATGACTATGGGTATAACATTGTGAACAGAATAATAAACAAGCATGTCCTATAAATTCTATATATAAAAAACCATTTAGATGTCATTGTTATAGGGAAGCATGTCTTCCAAATCATACATTTAAAGCCATTAGGATGGCATGGTGCGCAACAGATTCATTTGATATACAATGTTTACATACAGAATCAGCTGAACATTGCTGGAAAACGAAATTAACAGGTGTCTAACTCAACTGGTTACTATAGAGTGGCATTCTTCCATCGAGGTAAGACCTTGATTGATACTGTTACATCGGAGCATCCAACGACACTCGGTTGTATTCAAAATATTCGAGATGCTCCCACCTCTTTCTGGAATTTTGAGTACCTCAATAACCTGCCAACGCATATCACCGACGGGTGTGCTTTTTCTATACCGTTCTATGTAACTACAATCGTGTGATATGTCTTCTGTTTAGATTCCTGACTAATGGAGACTATCATTGATGTATGTATTAGGTGCAATTCGCGCACATTTGAATTCTTAACCGTGGATAAATTCCTGTTTCACATGGGATATATAAGTCATTGCCTTGATTGACGTGGTCCTTTTTTACTTATATAATTCTTGGACATGTCGATTCTATAGGACTGAGTACGTTATGTCCTTTGACACTATGTTGACAATAGTATGTGGAACCGGACGAGGCCATTTATTACCCTCCCCTTGCCTTTCAGCCAATTCAATTGGATATGTTGGTGAACACAATTTAAAGACGCCACCTGCTGAACCCACGGGTTTGAGGATACTTGGAGGCAGTATTGAGACGCCTACCTATTAATCTTTGTCTCCTGTGTGGAATTAGCTAAGTAAGTTATTGAGCGTAATTTTTCAAAGACTTGCAATTGTCCTGGTCACATTTTGTGGACATGGTTATTAAGTGTATATATACATATCTCCTTCACAGAGTTTGGAGATCTGTTCAAGAGCCATTACAATTTTTGGTTGGATGATTGTACATCCAGGTGATTTTTATTCCCCTTTTTTTAACTTCTTGGTTGCTGGAATCACGACCGGTGTGGTGGTAGCTTCCTTGGTTCTTTATATTTAATTTCTCATTTGGTGGTTCTTTCCTTCTAGCCTTTTCCTCTGAAGAAGCCTACTCTTTAATATAAAGCTGATAGATATTTACAATTTTATTCTATACAGCAAAATTTCTTCACTCAAGTTACTTTTTGTCCTAATGATGACCGCATAGTAACCCAGCGGTCGAAACGCCGTTGACGCCTTTTTGTGGCCATAATTTGAGAAGGACACATTATCTTGTCTTTGTTGTTCCTTGTAGATATAATGTTTGTTTGTTAGCCACGTGTTTGGCATGTGAATTGTGTTTTTTTTGTTTTGCCAACATTCCTCTTGAGCGTTGTGTTTTTTGGATTGTTTTTATATAAAAAATTGAAATACATGTATAATAAATTCTTACTGCTTTTGTAATTTATCTATGTGTATATTTAGGCTTCTTCTTGTCCCTTTGTAATTTATTTATGTCATAATTGTTGACCTGAACCATCTGTTTGTTGCTATAAGAAATTGGGATCATGCAGATAATAAATGGAGAAGTTGGATGTGGGACTTTCAGTCCAAGTCTTTCTGTTTGCATTGCAAATCATGTTTGTTGAGCAGGCCACTTTACTGAACCTATGTCTCTGTCTCTTGCAGCATCGACAGAGGGCAGGGAAGGAGAGGGGCCCAATACTGTAGGGGAAGCTACTGAAATAACTGGTCCCCAGGAGTACAGCAACACTGAGGGGACCATCGCCTCGGAGGGGGACAGAAGTGCCCTGGAGGGGTCTGGTTCCGAAACACCTACCTCCACATCTTCACACTCCAGCGGGGCCTCCCCAGTGATGGCGGGCACTGGAAGTTCAACATCTGCTTCTTGGTCCGCCACACCCGGTCCTGTGTCCACCCTCCCTGAAGCTCATCAAAGTGGTAGCCAGGCCCGTAGCCCTAGGAAGGGTTGAGTCTCCTTCCCAACAGGCACCCCTGCCCGCGCCATGTCTCCCCTGCTGCCCTCAGTGTGGAGGCCATAGACATATTGCGGCAGCTGTATGTGGGTAAGACTGCGCTCCTGAATGCCCTCCAGGATCATGGCAACAAGTTTGCACAGGTTATTGCGTTCATGGAGGGCATTCATTTGGACGTGGGTGGCCTGCACAGAACGGTCCAGTCTTTGGCCTCCATAGTGACAGCAGCCATTCTGTAGTCCCAAGCTCCCAGTCCAGCTCCTGTCTCTTCTGCAGCCACCCTCCCAGTGCCCCCACCTGACCAGAGCACACACACCAGAGCACCCAGGCACCCAGTCATCCACACACACAGCACACAACAACAGCACTCCAAGCGACAAAGACACCATACACCATCTCCACAGCACACAAAAAGCAAACATGGCCACAACACAACCAGCCCATCACAGGACACTCAGAAACATAAGGATAAAAATCATGCATCCACATTGCATACCTCATGTTAGAACTGGCTATTTCTGGTAGGCTAAGGCTGACGCCAAAGCCAGGCAGAAACCACCATTCTAGTCAGGGCAAGGAAGTCACATGCCAAGATAACCTCTGCTCACCCCCTTGGTAGCTTGGCTCAAGCAGTAAGGCTAAACTCGGAGGCAATGTGTAAAGCATTTGCGTCAGCGCACAACAGCAACAACATCCTAGGCACACCACAAAAGAGACTCCACACAAGGTTATTATAAAAATAACTTTTGTATTGTAAAAACATATCAGATAAAATCACGCATATACATTGTGCCAACTAGCACAGGCAATATTCACAGGGATTATGTACACCAGACAGGGCCACATGGGCGCCTGTCTGAATCAGATATAGTACTTCTAGATAAAATGTAGAATGTAAAATCACTTCTAGAATAACTGTAACATAAAATAATAATCAAAGATAACAACCAGTAACCACTGGTAACAGGAACCAGGACCTTACTAGGACCACCTGTACTAAGGAAGAAGAACCACCTAAGTATCACACAGCATTTAGGGGTCTAAGAAAGAATACATTACTCATGATGCAATAAACCTACATTCAGGGGTGCAGCGCAAGAAGACACATGATGCCTAAACATTCAGAGGTGCAGCGCATGGAAAGAAAGACACATGATGCAGTAACACATTCAGAGCTGCATAATAAATCAATAGCGCAAAAACTCACATAAGCAATAACTATTAAAAAGCATAGAAATCACATTGCGCCAACACTACATAAGCCACTACCTGTGGCAGTCCCTAGGCCAACTGGCCTTGTGGGGCAAGGATGCCCTGGGTCCAATGTCAGGGGGCGCTGCCATGCAGCGCCAGTCACCAGTACAAAAAGCCAAAACGTGGCAGCTGCCCACAAAGTGCTGGGCAACTGGGATCAGAAAGCTGTGGCAGGGCTCTCAGTAGCCCCTAGAACAATTTGGCGCCACCTGAGCCACACAGGCTCTAAAACAAACACTGTGGCCAAACGTTGGAGCCCTCAGGCTCTGCAGACAATGCCCCCTCGAGCCTTCTCATGGCTCTACACCAACAATGCCCTCTTCGGTGGGGCGGCCCGCTGCCATCTGGGGCCGCCCTACATGCTAGCAGCCCACGGGGGGCGGGCACCGGTAATGTGCCCCGACGCCACAAAACTCCATCTGCCCCCTCACGGAGCAGCAACAGCACTGCCCCCGTCCCACCCGGTCCACACGGAGCCCCCCAGCCCTTTGACTCACCGGGCTCTCCTGTGCGGGGCTCCTCCGGGCGGCGGCTTCCTCTTCTGGGCAGCGCGGGGCTCCTCTTCCGCCACAGAGCCCCGCCTGCAAGCACAGCTGCTCTCTGCACTCGAGGCTCTCCATCCATTCGGGGAGCCTCGCGCTGGCCTTCCTCTCCCTCGCCAGGGCTCCCTCGACACCCGGGAGCCCCCAGCAGCGGCCACGAAGCTTCTCCTCTTCTCGGGCCCGGCGGTGATCACCCGGCCCTTCTCCACAGATGCCGCTGGGCTCCCTCAGCTCAAGGGAGCCCGGCCGACCCGCCGCCATGCGTCCTCTTCTCTCCCTTCCTTCCCCGGGCTCGCGGTCGCCATTCCTCGGCACCCGGGCTGCGGGGGCGGGACTTCCGGACGGCCGTGCTGGGATTGGCCGGCCGGCCAAGCACTTCCGGGTCGCTGCGGGCAGCGCAGCGGCCCTTCTCCTAGGCAGGCAGGTGGACAGGCAATCAAAATATCGGCGTGGGCAGCCGAAAGTAAAGTTGGCAATAAGCGAGGTGGGCACTCGCAAAGTAAATAATCAAATAAGCGGGGTGGCACCCGCCAATCCTAACGCAAAATGCGTGCAACGAAACGCTCAAAATGCAGCCAGGAGCACTCTCAAGCGCTGGGATCCCAGCACAGCGCTCCCAGGCGCCAAAGGTCCCCAGAGCAGACCCCTACAGCAAGAAGGGTCTACAGAAAGCTCAAGACGTCCAGCAAAAGTCCTTAAAGATGCAGCCAGGCAGGGGGACAGCCAGGAAGAGTCCCCCAGCAGTCCATCAGATGTCCAGGAGCTGGGCAGGGCCCAGGGATTCCCCTGAGCCTCAGCAGCAGCATGCCCCTGGCAGATTCAAGTTAGAAACAAGAACATTTTGGAAGGGGACACAGCCCCTTCTTATACACAGAAAAGCCTTTGAAGTCCTTTGAAGTCCTTTGAAGCAGGCAGTGTGAGAACCAGCTAGACTGGTTTAGAGGGAAGTCCCCTTCAGTATCAGGGACAGAGGTGTCAGTCGCCCAGCGGGAGGTGGAGCCAGCTTTGTAGTTACACAGGAACAGCCCTTCACTATCAGGTGCCATCTCCTCCCTCTTCCCTGGCAGCAGATGCTGCCTTTCATCCATGGGCTGACTTCAGACAACCTCCTGGGCTCTCTAGCCCCTGTCATCCTCAAACCAGACAGTCAATCCACAAGCAGGCCCAGGCACTATGGGCCAGGCTCACCAGCCAATCACACGCTAGCACCAACTTACACAAATATTCCAACTTCCAAAAGTAGTACTTCTAGACTAGACACAGTCATGCCGCATACATCATTTTGCAGCATTCATTCTCACGAGTTCTCTCATACCAAACTCGCCCCTGCACTCCCCACACATCAGGAACTACCATGGGCATACATATTCCCCATTCATTCCTATGGGAGGGCAGGTCACTCACCACACATACAGAGAGCTCAAGCACTTTACACTGTACCACAGTGAAAAAGTGCGCAGAGGCCTAAAATCACCAACACCAGGTTCCATAAACAGGCTAGGAAAAAGCAAAAAGTCTAGGGGTGAACCTGCCCAACGGGCCGGGTCCAACACCTCACATTCCTCGCCCTCCAAGCACCCTCGCATCCCCACACCTGACAAAACCACCCAAACACTTGCCCTAACTGCCGTGGATTTGGTGCCTGCCACAACTGGCCCCACCCACCTTCAGAGGGCTGTTGTGCCAAAGACTTCCACTCCCACCACCACCCCTGTGAAGCGTGGACAAGGAAGAAAAGAGGGGAAAGTACCGCCACAACAGGGTAGGCAGGGTAAAAGGCCACCAACACCTCAGCGTACCACCAGGTTTGGGAAATTGCCACAGGAAGATCCACCACCACCTGCTACTCTTTCGGGGAAAAGGGAGGCTGTTGGGGCCACCTCGCTTGTCACTTGTGCAAAGACACTTGGTGGATATCGAATCCCCAAACAATTGAGACCCAGCCCTCAACATGCATCATCAGCGACTGAGACTCCCCCCAGCATTTCTCTGCCTCCCCGTGCCACAACTCCACCAGGTCCATCCAGCCCTCAAGCTCCCACATCCAGGGATCCCTCTACCTCAGCCAGTTCTCCACCTCCCAGGTCCAGTCCTCCGACTGGCCAGACAGTCATCCCCCTCCCAGTTCAACTTCTCCCCAAATTTGAACCTGAGTCCCCCTTCCCACCCCATACCTCCCTGAGTGGTGCCTTAACTGCCCATTTGATGCCCCTATCTCGGTGAGATTCCCCATGGCAGTGGACTGTGTTACAGGTCTGTTGTGCAAGTTTTCATGCACACATATGCAGACTCAAAATTTGGATTGGCAGCTGCCCTTGATATTTTGCACTTATTATGCATATATAGAGTTTATGTAATAAAAAGATTATTTATGTCCTGAGCTTTGTCGCTGGCCTTGCTAATGATGCAGTATAATGTATGTGTACATGTTCATCTGTTTCATGCTCTGAATGCCACATTCACATTGGCATGTTCTTTCTTTGCTTTTGCAGAGGTCCCCAGAGGTTACGGCAACTAATGTGCTTATTGACTCAGAGGCTTAATTTGGCCATGATGCTTGATTGTGGTCGCCTACTCTTGTCCTCTTCATTCTTTTATCGGGATTCTACTTTTGTACAAGTCATATTTGGATGCTCTACATCAACAGCAGCTATTTAAATTTACAAGATGACTTGAGGGGTGGACAGCGTACATCATATCTGTGGGGTCTATGTTGATGTGTACACACCAGTGTAGATGTGTAATCATCTTGGGTAGGTATGGCTTCATAGTCACATGGGTACATTAGAATGTGAGCACTTACTCATACAGTGTGATTGTTCTGTCATTAGCTGAAGTATTGATGTGTATGTGCTCTTGAGCATGACCCTTTCACACAGATTGATCCAGTTGATGAGTGCCTGTTTGTTTACATGATCAGACACCTGCTGGAGGTTTTGGACACATGAAAGGAGTTGTTTGTTGGGCAATGTGCAGTGTGTCGGTGTGACCTTGCAGTCCTAGGGTACACTGACTTGTTGTCTACTTCATTAGTGAGTATGCAGAGTGTGTCACTGCAATGTCTGTGTTGTGAGTTTTGGGATCAGTGATGGCTCTTGCTTAACTTTGTTCTCACTTCACTGACTGGCTCTGGCAAACAAACATTATATGTGACTTTTCACATACATTGATGTCACTTTACACTTTACTACACTACGTGGTATTGAAAGTCATACCAGCCCCAAGAAGACCATTTGAGGCCTACACATTGTGAGTTTCTCCTCTATGTGTTTTTGCTCTGTACACTCCTCACCTGTACAATACAACTGTATACACCACTTCCTTAATATATGTTCCATTCCATGCCATTCCAGTGTTTGACCTTCCCCACCACTCCATAATGTGACACTATACAGTGGGAGGATGATCTGTGTCCAGAACCATTGTGCCCCTAGGCGCTGCTTCACAATTTGTTATGTGCTATGTGAGTCTACTTGATTGTAGTCTTGGTTGCTCATGTACAGTACAGATGAGTTTCCAGCACAGTACTCTAGTCAGGTTCCATGGATGTGTGTTTGCCTGAGTTGTGCAGCAGTAGGTGATAGCAAAAGTGTGTATCTATTTGCTGAGGTACTGCTACCCATCCGGAGTGTGAAGTGATCTGTGTGCTGTGATGATTTGTGATGTTCAAGTTCATGGTGGTGAAATCAGATATGTCTGATGTTGGTTTAAGTGGTGTTCACACACTGCTTACTGTGCATGCACTGCTGTCAGTGGATGTTGCATTGTCCTTGCAAACGAACACAAGAGGGACCCTGGAATCAGATACTCAGAGAGGCTGGCAGGGAAAAAGCAAATACAAGAACAAAACCTCTCACTACAATTTCTTTACACTATGGTAATATATCCTATATTAATTTAAATAATAACATTGTCCCACAAACAGAATTCTTCAAAAAAATATATCGTTTTTTAAATTAATTTATACAATTTTATGGTAAATCAAAGAATTATAACACAATCAAGTATATCATTATACATATACTCAATAAATGTTGACTATGTACAAGTTAATACAGTATACATATACCCCCAAAAAGCAAATCGTTCACACATACCAATACAGTCAACCCATTCACACAACTCATACGAACTAACAGTCTCACCAGTCTTGTCAAACTCAACAACATGAACATGTCAAAAATGTATATATAAAGACTCAAAAACAATATATACACAAACAAAGCGAAACTTTTTAATAACAAAGACAAGCACTTGTCTTTGTTGTTAAAAAGTTTCACTTTGTTTGTGTATATATATTGTATGTTGTTTTTGAGTCTTTATATATATTTTTTGACTTGTTCATGTTGTTGAGTTTGACAAGACTGGTGAGACTGTTAGACTAATGAGTTTTGTGAAGGGGTTGACTGTATTGGTATGTATGAACGATTTGCTTTTTGGGGGTATATGTATACTGTATTAACTTGTACATAGTCAACATTTATTGAGTATATGTATAATGATTTACTTGATTGTGTTATAATTCTTTGATTTACCATAACATTGTATAAATTAATTAAAAAACGACATATTGTTTTAAAGAATTCTGTTTGTGGGACAATGTTATTATTTAAATTAATATAGGATATATTACCATAGTGTAAAGAAATTGTAGTGAGAGGTTATGTTGCATTGTCCTTGCCAGGTGTGAGTCCCCCCCGATGTCCAGCTGAGATTGCTATGGGATGTGTTTGGATTTGCATATGTTATGAATTTGTTGTTGAGGGATGCAATCTTTGTCCTATGTTGGCTCTCTCTACTGACAGGTCCATGTGTGTGTAGTGTTGTTTTAGCATGCCATTGTGTGTGAGGAGTGTGTGTGTTTGAATGCATTCAGATGGGTGTTGAGTTCGTACTGTGCATTTACTGTGTGCATGTCACATACAGCAATGTTGAGGCATGTTTATCATCTTGTTTTGTGTGCACAATTGTTCTATGACCTCCTATCTTTGAACAGTCACTTGTCAGCAATGTGCATGTGAATGCTTGTGCAACACACTGACACCATGCTCACTTTGTAACCGGTGGAGTGTCTATGGCTTTTTTGGCAGATTTGTCTGGATGCACATACTTTGTGGTTATATTTGTCATTTGTTTATGTTTATTTGGATACGTTTTGAATATGCTGTTTTTCAGATGGCCAGAGGAGAAGTGTTATCTATTCCGGGGTGGTCTGGGATCACATTGCCTTTCCACTATTATGATGCACGTGGCCATGCTTGTCCGACTTCTTTTGGTGTGGTTTGTGAGACATGCATTTGGCAATTGGGTAGAGTGCAGCATTTGATCAGACATCCCTGAGTGGAACTCAGACATTTTTAGATACACACTAGGGTGTAGCATTGAATAGCAGGAAGGTCAATGGAGCTTATTTTCACCTTTATCAGAGATTGTCCCAGGTGTAGAGCAGTGAAGGGGGAAGATGTGTAGGTGAGAGGTATGTGTGAAGGTTACAGTTAAGTTTGACAGTAAGGGAATGTTATCATGAGCCATGAGTGTTGTGCTGGTGGCATACACGTCATATTAGTTAATACAGATGAGGGGCTGGTCACTGTATAGCGTATTACAGGTCATCTCAATCTGGACCAATGCAATACTTGCATTGCTGGATCACAGTGATACTGAACAGATGTTACTTTCATACAATTGGAATCCTTGTGCTACACATGCATTATTTGATGTCCTAAGTGTAGTGTCATATGTGGTACCTCTTGAATTCCATGTACATATGGTACCAGTCATTTCTCCATGCCTTTCCTGCAATGTGCCCTCCACTTTTTAATAGTTTACTTGTTATCATACATTGCTGCTGACTCATAGTTTGTGTATGAGGCAGAGTAAGAGGGTGTGAGCTGTATCAAGGACTTCACATGCAGGGTGACCATTTACAAAGTTGTTAATATGCACAGTAACTCTTCGTTTCTTCAATTACTCACATTTATTCACATGAGTGGAAGGCAGGTGTGAGGAAGAGGAGGGTTGTCATGAGTTTCAGGTCAGAGTTTACTGCTGTCAAGATGAACTCTTGCTGACACTTTGGCATTCATTCAATACTTTATAGTTGGTGCTACCTTTGTTAAGGTGGAGTTATGGTGTGAAGGTGTTCTGTGAAGTGGCAGTGTAGTCAGTGTTGTTGATGTACAGGACATACTCACATGGTGTCATTTGGTACAGCAGTACACAAGTGAGTCAAATGCACACTGGTGCTTACTTTGAGTTTGCTGTTAGAGTCAGAAAATGTGTACAGTGTTGCATGGTATGGGCTGTCATTATGTGGTATGGTCTACCATTGTATGTGATGATCCCACCAATGTCTGCTTGGGGTGTGTGCTGAGCTGTGATTATGTGGCAGTGGGATCTAAAACCAAATGTCATCTACCTTGCCTCTCTGACTCATCCAACACCTTGTTGGACTACTGGGAAATACCCATACACACCCTGTTTGATCTGCCCTCCTCTGTTCCACATTGTATGTGGACTGAACCTTATTTGGCTGCAATGATGACTATTGTCTTTTGAAGGGACTCTTGCCTTATCGTTCACTCCTGTTGCTATTCAAGTGATGATGATCCTACTGAGATGTCACTCTAGACAGTGGCCTGTACATGACTCCTTACAGCAGATATGTTGTGCTGACTGTGTGGTATCCTCATGTTATATGTATGTTCTTGTATCCAGCTGCTCAGCCCAGTGTGAGTGTTCTCTTCGGAATCTTAGTGTGTGTGTGGAATGTTGGATGCATGAGAGTTACAGTTAAGGATGGGCTGAGCGGCCAGTACGCCGCTCCTGATGGGGCTGTTATCTTGTCTATGACTTCTGCTTAATAAACATCTTCTACAAGTACCTGATTTGGTCTACGGTGTCTACATATCTACACCAGAACCTGTGGGACCTACCCACTACATTTTGGCGACGATGGATCAACGTACCTACAACTTTCAAGGATGAAGTGCATCTTGAGTCTAACAAGTAAGCTAAATAACTGTCAAGCAAAAAAGTACCTTCTTGAAAGAAAAAGCAGTAACTTAAAACGTAACTAGATGAAAAGAAATGATGATGAAGCTCATTAAGAAGCATACAACTTAAGGTAAAAGATTCTTATCAAGTAACCAGACCAAAAACTACCTGCTTGCCCCATCAGTGTCCATCACAACGAACAGCCCAAGTGCAGGTGAGCGGTGTCTGTATATTTTCTTCAAGGATATTTAATTAACATGCTGCCGAAGTCGAGCTAATATAGATTTTTAAGCATCAAGAAAGCCAATCCTTCAAAAAGAAACGTTTTATTCGGCACATGATGAAAATGTTATCAGTGATTTTATGTGACATTGCCCACCGGAGTGGGGCTAAAGTGAGTCTTT
Organism: Lissotriton vulgaris; assembly: GCF_964263255.1. Lineage (NCBI taxonomy): Eukaryota > Metazoa > Chordata > Amphibia > Caudata > Salamandridae > Lissotriton > Lissotriton vulgaris. Next base: position 72,058,639 of record NC_141691.1, read on the forward strand.
GGTTGAGAGGCGATTGGCTGTTTTCAAGGACATTAATTGGCAAATTTAAAAAGCTAGTGATAAAAAGCGTAGGCATCTTTTTTTTTTATTTAAAGACTTTGTTGAGGGGCGTGGCCAAGATGGCGGGCTGAGAGGTCGCACTTGCCGAGAGCTCCCGGGCCCCTGAAACCCTGCACCGCTCGTAACCGCTGATTCCCCCCCGGATCATGCGGTGATTGAGCCTGGAGACCCCGGTGGCGGTGCGGAGCGATCGTTGAGCCTTGATTGCCCCTTCGGAGGTGCGATTCAGACCGAAACAGCTTGGGGCGGAGCCCGCTGGCGGCCTGTGTGTGAGCCGGGAGCCGCGAGACCTCTGGGCCCGGGGATCCTGACGGTGTGCCCTGCCGCCTGTGAATGGCCCGCTGAAGTGCCTGGGCCGTGGTGTCGGAGTAGGAGTCGACGGGGACTTCGCGAATGGAGCGGAGCTGACCGAAGGTGGTTGATGAGAGCGGAGCTGCACGGAGGAGTAAGACGGAGGCGGAGCCGGCATCGAGTTGCTACGCAGGTCCGAGGCTTGAGGGTGCTCGCCCCGTGAGGCCACTACGGCCCGGCACTGGTCGTGGAGGAGTGGGGTTGTGCCCCCAGGGCAGATATTCCCCCAGGATTGCCGGCCCCGGCAGCCCCTGCCCCGCGAGTTTGCCCTCCGGCTGTGTTTCTCGCCACTGGACTTGAGACGAGGGTAGGCCTCACTCCTTGGGCGTTGGCCTATTGATAGTGACGGGCGGCCATTTTGTGGACTCCGGCCCAGCTGCTCGGCCCTGCTCGGGATCTCTGTGTGGCGGTGTTCCCTGACCGGTGTGTAGCTGCTCTGGCCCTGTTGATCTCTTTTGCCGAGCGCCGTCCACCGACGCCCCCTGTGCAGCCAAGATGTCGAACGCTAGGGGACAAAGAAGGGGTGATCGGACTTTGCCGGACATGTTGGGGCGCGGTGCCCTGCGTAGCAGAGGGAATCAACCCACCACGACCTCCCCGGCCCCGACCAGGGGCGCTGAAGGAGGAGAACCCCCGGTAACACGGTCATTCCTTGAGTTGCTCTTCAGCTCCTTGCAGGAGGACTTTCAAACGTTGAAGCAAGAGGTGGCCGGGGAGGTCTGCGAGGTACGGAGAGAGGTGGACTCCCTGGGGGAACGGGTCAACACCGTGGAGGAGGCCGGTCACTCCAGAGACGAGGAGATCACCCATCTGCAGCAGGAGGTCCTGCGGCTGCGGGAACAACAGATTGAGCTGCAGGCCCACGCCGAGGACCTCGAAAATCGATCCAGGCGGAATAACATCAGGGTCCGTGGCGTTCCGTCAGGCGAGGAGGGTGAGAACGTGACGGCATACTTGGAGGGCCTCTTCCGTGCAATCTTGGGGGAGTCGGAAGACTTTCAGGTCCGCATCGACAGGGCGCACCGGGTGGGTCGCCCCCGCAGAGCCACAGCACCCCCCCCGGACATCCTGGCCTTCTTGCCGGACTTCCCCCTGAAGGAGCGGATCCTCCGCGAGGCGCGGAGACAGCAGCCTTTCCGATTCCGAGACCACCCGGTGGCCCTGTATCAGGATTTATCTACGGTCACGCTGCAGAAGAGAAAATCCTGTTCTTTTCCAGAAAGCCTGGGGAGGGATATAAATTTCCTGTAGTGTTTCTTTTGGTTCTTGTGGTGTTTACTGGACAAGCGCTTAGAGACCCCGGGGTTATATAGCGCTATATAAATCGAAATAAATAAATAAATAAATAAATAAAATCGCCACGGACTTCCTCCAGGAGCAGGGGACGCAGTACTTTTGGGGTCACCCTTTCCGCCTGATTTTTAGGTGGAACGGGACACTGCGCCAGCTCCGGTCCCTCCAGGACGTTTGCGCGGTGTTGGGCCTCACTGCATCTGATACGGACACCCCGGCGCCCCGCCGCAGGCGAAGCACTCGAGACGGCTGGCAGCAAGCAGGGGGAAGGCGCTCCCCAACGCCGGAGCGACCGGGATCGCCCACGATTCGGGCGGACATGGCGGCCGCCATCCAGGAGGCCTCCAGAGTGGCGTCGACTGGCGAAGTGGCCCTGACGGCCTGAATTTACTCCGGGGGGAGTCTGCACTAGCCTTTTCTTATTGCAGGTGCGGGGGTTCTGGGGGAGGGTGGGGCAGGATGGCGAGTGCAGGAGGTGGTGGCTGGACGTCCACTAGACTGACTTTCCACGGCCTTGTCCGATACGGACCGGACTGGGACAATGTCTTCTTTGCAAAGTTTGAGAAGCGGGGAGTGGGAACGGGAACGGCAGGGGGATGTTTTGAGTTTGGGGGCTAGTGAGGGGGTTGGTAGTTGGGGGGGGTACGGATTCGAGCGTTTGGGGTTCCAAGGGGAGGGGGGGGTTCTTCTAGTTGTGGGGTGTTGGGGTCTGGGGACTGTACTGTGCCATAGAGATATCCGTGGTTGCTGTGCGTTGAGGCTTCGTGAGATGGCCTCCATGTTTGCTTGCTGGGCTTTGCCTATCTGTGTGTGCTCCAATGATTCCCCTCCTTGATGGCTCTTAAAGTGGTCACTCTAAATGTGAAAGGGTTGAATAATCCGGTTAAAAGGCGGGCGGTATTGTCTCTGTTGGAGAACTCCCAGGCCGATGTTTGCCTGCTGCAAGAGACCCATCTGCTGGCTAAAGACTGTTCCAGAATGCGCACCCCCAAATTCCCTACGCAGCTTTTCTCCTCTAGCGCCTCTAAAACAGCAGGGGTGGCGCTCCTGTTCTCTAAGGGGTTCAGGGGGGAGATCTTACACAAAGTGGCGGAGCAGAAAGGGAGGCTTTTGGCATATAGGATCAGGGTGGGGGGTTTAGTACTGACTGTCGGCTCTATCTACGGCCCCAATGACCACCAGGATCAATTTTTGCACAGGGCACTGGAAGATGTAGCGTCCACCTCGGATAGGCACATAGTGCTGGGGGGAGATTTGAATCTAGTTTTCGACGCGGCTATGGACAGGTCTGTGCAGCGGCGCCACCAGTTGGGTGAGCTCTCGGGCTCAATTCGCACTCGACTTGAGGAGCTGGACTTGCATGACATGTGGCGCCACCTCCACCCCACTACCCGCGCGTACTCCTACTTTTTACATGCACATAAGTCCTATGCGCGACTGGACCATCTACTTGTGTCGGGTCCGATGCCTGCTTTAGCCTCGAACGCTGATATGGGGGTTCTCTCTCTTTCCGACCACGCGCCGGTGGAGGGTACTTTCAATCTGCCCCCGGTAGCTCGGCCGAGAGGGGTCTGGCGGCTTCGGGACACGCTATTGCACAGACGGTCGACGGTGGACCAGATTCGCGCGGCCATTGTGGACTTCCAACGCGTGAACGATAATGACGATACCTCTCGCGCGACGCAGTGGGCAGCCCTGAAGGCTGTGCTCCGGGGCGAATTCATAGCTATCTCCTCGGCGGAGAACAAGGACCGACAGCTCAAGAGGGATGAGCTCACCCGGCAGGTGCGGGAGCTGGAGCAGGTTCATCATAGAACGGGGGCCCCCAGGGTCTGGAGACAGCTGAAAGCTGCCAGGAAACTCTTGGCGGCCCTGGACACGGACCGGGCGGAGTACGCGATGCTTCGTCTGAAGCACAAGTATTACACCGGCGGCGATAGATGCGGGCGGCTCTTGGCCAATAAGCTTAGGGTGCAGCACCAACAGCACCGAGTGAAGGAGCTGGCTGACCCGACCGGAGGTTCTGTCACGGCAGATGAGCAAATAGCGGACGTCTTCCGTAGATTCTACGCAGACCTCTACACTGGTGAGGCCCCCTCCGCCCAAGCGGAGGCGGAATATCTAGAGTCGGTACCGCTCCCGTCGTTAACGCCGGATTAGGCTCAGTATCTGGAACGAGAAATCCGTATCGAGGAGGTGGTCACGGCGATATCCCGGCTCAAACCGGGCAAGGCCCCGGGACCGGATGGCTTTATCCCTCTGTTTTATAAGACCTTCTGCCAGGAGCTGGCGCCTTTGCTGACCCGCCTTTTCAACACCTTCGCGGAGAAGGGTGCCATTCCCCCCGAATTTCTTCAGGCCACGGTCAAGGACAGGACCGCCTGTGGATCCTACCGTCCTATCTCGTTGCTGAACACGGACTTGAAAGTGTTCACCAGTATATTAGCAGCACGCCTGGCACTTCATCTCCCGGGCATGGTTGACTCGGATCAAGCGGGCTTCGTGCCTGGCAGGCAGACAGTGGACAACACAAAGAGGGTGACTCATATTCTTGAGAAGGCCTCCAGGATCCCCGGGGAAAGGATGCTCCTCTCCATAGACGCGGAGAAGGCTTTCGATAGGGTGCACTGGCCCTACCTAGAGAAGGTCTTGGGCAAGTTCGGGATAGGCGAGAAGTTCCGTCATCTGATTTTCAACTGCTACCGGTCCCCGTCCGCGGTGGTCCGAGTGAACGGAGGTAGCTCCCGGCCCTTTGCCATAGAACGGGGTACGCGACAGGGGTACCCACTGTCTCCTTTGCTCTTTGCCCTTTACATGGAGCCGTTTGCTCAAAGGGTTCGGCAGAACCCCGACATCGTTGGTGTCAAGATGGGCGAATTTCATCATGCGATTAGCCTGTACGCAGATGACGTCATTCTGATGCTCGATGACCCGCGGAGGTCACTGCCGGCTTGCATTGCAGAATTGGACCTCTTTGCCGAGGTGGCGGGCTTTAAGGTGAACCTCGGGAAATCAGCCGCCCTCGACATTTCGCTCGCTAATGCCACCAGAGCGGAACTGCAGAGGCTTTACCCTCTGAGCTGGTCCAAGGACCGGATTCCGTATTTAGGGATCCTGTTGGCGCCCTCCCTCCCGGCGATGGTCACGGCCAACTATGCGGCTTTGAGCACGAAAATCAGAGAGGAACTAGGTCGGTGGGATAAAGGCACGTTGTCGTTGCTAGGTAGGGTGGCCGCTGTGAAGATGACCCTCCTGCCTCAGGTGCTATACCTGTTTAGGGCGTTGCCGCTCCAACCCCCCACAGGGTGGCTTGCGGAGACCCAAGCGGCCATTGCACGGTTCGTGTGGCAGGGCCGTAGACCGCGGATCAAGAGGAGCATCGCGACGCTGGCGCCCGAATCTGGGGGACTGGGGATACCGGACTTAAAGAAATATTTCCAGGCCGCCCAACTCCGCTATCTGGTGGAATGGAGCCGGTGGGAGTCAGACAAACACTGGCTGTTCCAGGATCAAGCGGTGGCGGGCAGGACATTACAGGAGGTCCCATTCTTGAAGCGGGCTCATCGACCCCCTAACCTTTACGCATCTTTTGTGACGCGTGTCCCGCTTCGGGCGTGGGACTCAGTGGCTGTTAGGAATGAGCTTACTACTTTCCCCTCTCCCTTTACGCCGCTCATTGGCAATCCGGACTTCGGTCCCGGCATGGAGCACGGTGCTTACGATCGCTGGCAGGCGGCCCGCTGCTGCACTTTGTATCATCTATACGGCCCGAGGGGGTCGTCCCCTTCCAGGACTTGCAGCGGGACTACGGCCTCCCAGAGGCGGAGTGTATGAGATATATGCAGGCGCGCCACTGGGCATTGCAACCCCAAGTGCGCGATACGGCAGATCGGGAGATCACGGTGTACGAGCGTTGGTTGATCACCCGCACATCGGACGCTAAACTGATCTCAGATTTGTATAAAATGTTGCAGCCCCCCCCTTTCATATTCACAATCCCGGTCGGGAGCGATGGGAACGGGAGCTCGGACGAGTGTTGAGTCACACGGAGTGGGACCATATCTCCTACCGCTCATGCCACTCGGCCTATCACACGGGGCTCACGGAGACCTTCACCAAAATCTCGACCTACTGGTACCGCACTCCGGAGAAGTTACATGAGATGGATAGGGCAATACCTGGGACATGCTGGCGCAACTGTGGCAATATTGGCACGCTAACACACATATTGTGGGAATGCCCCCTTTTGGCTTCTTACTGGGAGGAGGTCCTGGGTGAGGTGGACAAATGTTTTGAGATAGAGCTGCCGAGGTTCCCTGCCTATGTTTTACTGGGTTTACCGAATGGGTTGATGTATCCCCTCAGGTCTAGGAGGGGCAGACAGATTGCGATTGCTCTGGGGTCAGCGGTGCAAAACATTCTCATACACTGGCGCTCCACCACACTCCCCACTGTTGTTGGCTGGCTGCATAGATTGTGGCATGTCCTTGGCATGGAAAAGATGTCCTTAGTGGCCCTGGGGGATGCTGATGCTTTTGAGGAACTATGGGCGGCCTTCCATAGTCTGTTGTGTTCTGAGTTTCGGGAGATCACCTGTCCTAGATATCTTAGGTTTTTACGGCTGACGCCGCCACCGGATCCGCCTGTCTGATTGGTCGGGGTTGGCATGGCATAGCGGGGCTTACTGGAGGGTCGCTATGAGGGGAGAGCGGAAGGTTATGGCACAGTACAGGGGGTGGGTTGGGGTGTGGTAGTTTTGGGGGTTTTGATGGTTACGTAGGTTTTTGGAGCGGGGATGATTCCCCACCCTTCCCCCTTTCCCCCCCCCCTTTTCCTTTTCTCCCCCTCTTTCCTTTTTTCTTCCTCTCCGCTCCCCCTATTCCTCTTTCCATCCCCCCCTTCCCCCCCCTCCCCCCGTTATTTGTTTGTGACCACAGGCGCACAAGCTGTGTTCCTGAGTCGAATGGTGCCTATTGAAGAGATGTAACTGCTTTGCTGTATCTACTGTATTGTACGCATTGAATGTGCGGCTCCTGTGGCTTACCCTTTTTTTTTTCTTGCCCTGTTGTTTCCTATCTTACCCTGCTTCAATAAAATACTTTAAACCTAAAGACTTTGTTGAGAGCACGCTCATGCACGACATTCGCTTCATGCTACCTTTCATACTCTCGACCTGGTTTAAGAAATGAAATGTACGTTGTAGAAAGGAAACGGAAACTATGCCTCAGACACAAGAGAGGTGCTGAAGTGCACTTATCAGCGAAAGACTAGCGTTGTAAAGTAAACGTTTCATGAGCAGCCGAGTTAAGGCGGGTGTGAAGGAAAAATGTAATCTCTAACGTTTACAGGACCGTTTTTCAAGAGACTTTCTTTATTTCGTGTCCGAGTTGACTGACAGTAACGTCACGATGACATATTTTGTGTGTTTTTGGTGCGTGGTGTCAATTTACTTTTATATGATCAAAATTTTTTTTTAAACTTTGCCATTGCTTTATGTCAATTCAAAACGAACATGCACGAGCTGCTCACCGTTTCTTATGGTCATGCGATGACAAACTGTTCACTGGTGACGTTTTTCCACTGTGTTCCTGGATGACATCGTTCTCAATCTTTTACTGCTGCTGCTTAGTCACGCCCGCATGCAACGACGTACCTAGAGCCTTCCGGCTCGACGTAAATAACGTGCCGCCATTTTATGCACTGAAGCCTCAGCCTCTGATCGTCAACTTAAAAAAAGAGTTTTCCACTGCGTTTTGGAATATCTCAAGCATGTCTGTCTGTGCCTTCTTCTGCGATTCAACCATCATTAATGTCCTTACTGACTGTCAACATGAGGTAAAAGTTCCATTTGTCATTCTGGTTTTCTTCATAACAGGACTGTCTGTGCTTTCCTGCATCTTTACACGGTAACAGGCACACCTTTGACTTAAAAGAAATGGTGTTATATTTTAATGAAACCTGCCTGTCTGCCTCTTTCCGGTGACAGGCACACCTCTGTCATTTTCTCTTTTTAAGCTCTAACAAAGCAAAAAGGGTTTTAGAGATGTTTTTGTTTATTATTTGAAATGTATTTATAGTGAAACGTTTTATTTAACTCGTATTTGATTTTCTGCACACTGCTTAAGCTGTTCTACAGTATGCTCGCTTTTCTTAGAAATGTTAACTTTAAAGCTGTGTTTAACATAGGGGTGGGTGTTTAGTCCCATTTCCTTTTAGGAATATGTTTTCCTTTTCTTAAGTTGGGGGAGGGTTTTAAGTCCCATCACCCCATTTTTACAGTAATTATCCCTGTTTTGGGATTGGGGTGGGTTCCAAGTCCCATGACCCGTGTAATCCTTTGGGATTGGGGTGGGTCCCAAGTCCCATGACCCGTGTTATCCTTTGGGATTGGGGTGTAAGCATGGGCGAATTTTGCGAATCTGGCGTTCGTGAATTTTGCGAATTTGCGAACTCACAATCCGCAAAATCCGCGCATTCTCGCGAATTTGCGGATTTTTATTTTTTTTTGGGTTCGCAAGGGTTTCTGCAAGTTCGCGAGGATTTTGTACCAGTTCGCAATTGCGAACTTACTTGTCGGCACGCAACGGTCGCGACTATGTTGTTTCTACGTCTGGTTCATCATCACAGGTTCACAGCACCCTCTGTTTCAACACTGCCACCCTCTGTTTCACCCATGCCACCCTCTGGTACATCAATGCCACCCTCTGGTTCATCATCATCACTGTAGATTATGGGGGGAAAAAGCAAGCACACCTGCCCTGCTTTAACTGACACGAATTCATTTGGGGTTGATTTATTAATGTGTCACTGTTTTAAAATTCCAGTCTGGCACCTGCTTCCTTATCTGTAATTTGCTTTCTGTTGCAGTGCAATTTTTTTTCCAGGACCTTTGTGGCCTACTTGTAGCTATTCTATGATTGGCTGTGAGGGTCAGAGCAGGGTCATACAATTGTTGCAACTAGCAACTGAACTCTGGAGGGGCCCCAGTCAGAAAGCACTACAGGGAATGGTTACTAATGATGAATTTGAACTTTTGCACCTGCTGCTGAGTGCTTTCAGTTTAGCAAAACTCGTGTTTCTGCAGAACAGCAAATGTAATTCCCCAAACAAACTTACTTGTGAAAGTTTATTTCTAATCCAAAAGTGATCCAAAGAAAGTCAAAAGGCCTCAAATCCAAAAAAGGGCAGGCAAATATCAACCTGAGGAGTTATTCTGATAAAAATCATCATTTTCAGAAGGTCTATGCTGCTTGCTAGTGGATTTCTTGTGCAGAATTGCAAATTTTGTAATTTCGCGAGTGCAAGATTGTTGCTGCCCGCCGCACCTACATGTTCGCAATTGCGAACTTACACCGCGCGCCGCAAAATTGTATCACCAAGAAAAAAAAATCCGCTGCGTGCAAATTTGTGGATTTTCGGTAAATTCGCGAGCGTTTGCGGATCGCGAATTTACCGAAAATCCGCAAGCGTAACGGATTTTCCGCCCACCCTTATTGGGGTGGGCTCTAAGTCCCATGACCTGTGTTATCCTTTGGGATGGGAGTGGGTTCCGAGTCCCATGTTCCCTTGTTCACGCGCTACTTTTAGGTGTGGGTTTCAGTCCCATTTCTTCTTCATATTGTTAGGTTATCCCTGTCTTGTCTTGGGATGGGTGTGGGTTCCGAGTCCCATGTTCCCTAGTTAACGCTTTTAATTTTGGTGTGGGTTATTAGTCCCATTACCTCATGAAGTTTGTAATCCCTGCCTTGGGATCTTATCATTTTAGTGAGGGGGTTCAGTCCCAACTTTGTTGTGACTTTTGGGTTTTAGTCCAACAGTGTTTCCTTACTAGTGGTGTGGCGTATTTATTTACATTTTGCCACATTCTATTAATGCTAGTTGTTCTTTCCTTGATTTGTTTGGGGTCTTGTTGTCCCCTCAAGTTTACTAATTGTTGTGAGCTTTTGTGAGCCATTAATGTATGCCTTTCTATTTTCAATTTGTTTATTATTGAAGGAGGAATATGGTGTCAGTTTATTTATTTCTTTTCGCTTTCTTCCTTCTTTAATAATTTGGATTTCTGTTTTTCCTCCCGTGATGTTTTTTTCATATTCATCCCTGGGTTACAGATTTCTTGGAAGTTGTATATTTTTCTTGTGCATAGTTTTCCTTTGCTTAGTCTTCTGTTCTTTTGTTTTCAATTATTAAAGGGAGAGGATAATGTGGTATCCTCATGTTATATGTATGTTCTTGTATCCAGCTGCTCAGCCCAGTGTGAGTGTTCTCTTCGGAATCTTAGTGTGTGTGTGGAATGTTGGATGCATGAGAGTTACAGTTAAGGATGGGCTGAGCGGCTAGTAGGCCGGTCCTGATGGGGCTGTTATCTTGTCTATGACTTCTGCTTAATAAACATCTTCTACAAGTACCTGATTTGGTCTACGGTGTCTACATATCTACACCAGAACCTGTGGGACCTACCCACTACAGACTGGAGACTCGTTTAGATTTTTTGTGGGGTGGAGGTTGTAATGAGGATTTTGCCAGCCTGGGACAATGTGCTGGACTCCTACAACATTGTGGGCAAATTTTTCCACCGCTTCGCCGCCGCTGTGACGTGACCGCCACGACCAGGCTAGATGCTATCATTTCTAATGAGATGGGTGCCCCTGATGCTGGGGTGACAATTTATCTACGTACAAGACATGTACTTTGACTATGCTATATGTTCCTGTGTCCACCAGTATGTCCGATGTAGACAGGATACATATTTCATCGCAACTGTTGTTTGTTGTTGGTGTACAGGGGTTGCATGCAGGGAGATGTTTTGAACTTACCTCTGGGGTTTACCGCAACAGCGTCTTATCTGCTGGTAGTAGATCAGGTACAGCAGCAGCAGGGCTTGTAGAGCAGGATCCATGATGGGCAGCAACGTATAGAAGTGTCTCAGATTCGAGTTTTTCTCTCCAAAGTTGTACTTCCGCCCTCTCTGATGAGCTGGTTTTACTGCTGCATTCTGATGGGCTGTTTGACGCATCGTGATCAGGTTGGCGGTCGGAACGTCATTCCACACAGCATGCTTTCTCTGCGGCACCATTGCGAAACAACATTTCTGGCGGATGCGGAAACACTGTCACAGCCGGAAAAAGGCTATTTTACCCATTGTAATATGGTAGTCGCTATCACTGCTTCCGGAGTAACTAAATGGACGATTTCCACCACAGCCAGCACTGCGGAGGTTCCTACGACCCCCATCGCAATCAACCCCTCAGTCAATATGATGCAGGAGGTTACGGGCAAGTACAGATTCAGGCCCTGTCGGATAAGCTCCGCCCACATAAAGTGGGGGGAATTTTCCTTACTTTCTGCACAATAGTAGGATTGAGATTGTTAAATAGCAGGTTTGCAGGTTACACTACCCCATCCTGGACATTGGCTTTTGGGATTGTATTACACAATGGCATCTATTTTTTTATTTGCTCATATCCTGCAATATAGAACTGAATATTGATCTGAAAGTGATCATCACACACAGGTTGTCACCTTATCTGCAACAATATTAGCACCCCAGATATCTAAGGTACTATTGGTATATGTGCACACTGCAAACTTAAAAAGGCTACAGCGGAACGCAGAGGCCCTGCCAGCTAGTATCGGGCCAAGCATTTTTTGCCTCAAACACAGAAGGAGGGGATCAGAATGGTAACTGGGAAAATTACATTGAACATGTAACATCAAAATTCCCATGAAAGGGTAGTGCTGCTGGCTAGCCTGTGGAAGTAAACCACCAGAATAGACTACCTTCAGGAGTGCACTAAGAAGCTGCTAAATGGGCATCTCCACTTATTGCGAGGTAGTCCACGTAATAGAGAACTAACAGTAGCTGTGAATTTGGACAGGAAAAAGCTTTAAAGGGAGATTTGGATACAGAATGAGGCCAACTCCGAAGAACACTTGGTCAGTGTATACTAGCAAATCTAGGATTCTGCAAAGTTCTGGCAGATGGTAAATCAGAAGGAACGAGGGCTGCAAATGGCAAATAATGCGAACATAAGTGAGCTAGACTGGATAAAGTATTTAACAAACTCATTTGGAAGCAGAGGAACACAAACTGCGGATAGGCAGGGGACAAATGAAGCTTAGGGGGCGAAGCTGAGGCCGGCTGAGTCAGAAGCTAGCCTGCTGGTAACGTTAGAAGTAGTTAGCAGGCAACTTCATAGACTTATTGGGTATTTACGAGCTGACTCCATTCCGGGACCAAATGGGATTCCTCAAGTAGTCTTTAAAAAGTTCCCCCTGTTCTTGACTGAGAAATTAGCCCCCCTCTTCATTGAAGTTCTGCCGGCTAGAAGAAGTTCCAGGTTCCTGGAGGGGTTCAACAATGCATCCCATTTTAAGGGAGGGTAGAGGACTTACTCAACCAATTGCCATCTGATATCACTTTTAGACGTAGAAGCACAATTCTTTGCTGGACTGCTGTAGGAAGACCTCAAGTTCTGGGTAGAAGAAAAGGAGAAGCATATCAGCAAGGGCCGGCGATAATTATCGGTCAGCGCGCTATTGCAGGATTTTATCGCTGAGATAGCGTGCTATCAGAAACGCTTATCTCCAAAGCGATAAAATTCCATTCACAAGCTGCCAAATGTGTGATTATTGCTGGGAATCCAGCGATAATAGCACAACGTTTGGCGATAGCTTGATGATAGGGCAGGGCAGACTTAGCCATTATATTCACCTTGCATTGGATATAATGTCTAAGTCAGATTGAAACGAGGCGTAAGGAAAGGAGCGATAACCCCGGTTAGTGCTACTTTTCTTATCGCTAGGCAGGTTAGCGAGCAGCTTGCTGATAGGAGAAATGTCGGTTAGTGACATTTCTCACGTTATTTGCTGGAGGAACGCCCACTTTGCATCTCATTAGAGATGCACAGCTGGGCATTCAGAAAATGGCAAAAAGGCATGGACACACACGCTAACCTGTCCATGCAGATAGTGTTTGAGATTATCGCCGCTTTAGCGGCAAAAAGTGCTGCTAAAGTGGCGATACTGCCCTTGATGATATGCCCCGGAGTTACTTCCTGGGAATCAGACAGGGTTTTAACACAAGCATTGGCATAGCCAATAGGTCTGGCCTCTGGGCCCTTATAAGTGTTTAGCCATGCAACAATTGATGTTGTTGCACCAAGGATATTGTGCTGGATAACTAAACACTTATAAGCGCATAGCCAATAGGTCTGGCCTCCGGGCCCTTATAAGTGTTTAGCCATGCAACAATTGATGTTGTTGCACCAAGGATATTGTGCTGGATAACTAAACACTTATAAGCGCATAGCCAATAGGTCTCGCCTTTGGGACCTTATAAGTGTTTAGCCATGCAACAGTTGATGTTGTTGCACCAAGGTTATTGTGCTGGAAAACTAAACACTTATAAGGTCCCTTCCAAATACCTAGTTGCACACAAATTGCAGTTCGTTAATATGTTACCGATTTACAATGTGTGCTCTGTGCGTATGGAAAAGCATTTTTGCGGTTCGTAACAGCCCACTTCTGTGAAAAATGCTTTTGTACATATGCCACCATGAGAACAGGATGAGGAAGAAACAGAAACAGCGGGAAAAGACAGGGAACAAGAATTACATAAATGCAAAGTAACTAAAAAAGGAAAAGAACAAAGGAATTGGAAAAATGTGAGAGACAAAGAGGGCAAAGAAAGTGAGTAAGAAAAAGGTCACGACAGATGGCGGCTGCGTGTGTGCACGCACGCGTTACCACCAGCTTGAGTCTGCAAAAGCCTCTGGTAGCACTTTGAAAACCCACTCACTAAAGGTTGAGCAAGCAGCGCATGCGCCGCTCTAGGCTCGACCTAAAAAACGAGTCTGCGTCTCGAACTTGCTGGCTTTCTCTATGCTTTTGGCTCGAACTGATCGTATGCAGACACCACTTTATATTTGCTTTGTTGATTTTAAGGCAACTTTTGACTGAGTCCATAGAAGTCAACTATGGAAAAAATTGCAATCTTCGTCTATATCAGTGAAATTCTTAAGGGCAATGGAGCTCTTATACTCCAATACCTGGACAAGGACAAGAATAAAATTCAGAGATGGTAGCTTTGTAACCAGGAAAATCCATAACACAGCTGGGCTTAAACAAAGCTGCACCGTGGCTCCGTTGCTGTTCATATCAGATCTTACAAGTGCGCTGGATCTTGTCAATTCACATCGGCCAACACCGGGAGAAACTTCATTGTTTAATCTCCTGCACGCGGATGATTTGCCCATGTTCAGTGAAACAAAAGTGGGCCTTCAGCGCTTATTAATTAATAAATTACATGGATATAGTCGGTCATACGCCCGGAAGTGAACTTGGCAAAACCAAAGCGGTCATCAATGGCAAGAGAGTCAATAAAAGAAGAGCCTGGCACTGGAGAAATGAGAGCGTTGATGAAGTGACAGAGTATAAGAGCTAGGACTGTTGCAAGAGGAAACCGGACACAACAACAATAATCAATCAGAAATAAAACCCAGGCCCCACAATGTGCATTTACTACTGCCTCAAAACATCTAGGGGCTCCAGCCTGGAACCAACCCTTCAGGTCATAAAGGCGAAGCTGTCGCCATCGATAACATATGGGAGTGAAACCTTGTTGGGTAGGAAGCAAGCGTTTGAATGGTCTGGTGGCCAAAAAATATCTCTGTTTCTCACCTACAAAGGTCGGCCTACCCAGCACAGGTGCACCAAGAGTTTGGCATGTTCAATCAAGATATAGCCAGACAGCAGCATTTCTTATATTGCGTCATAAACTAAGAGCTTGAAGGCCTGGCACCCTGGGTAAATTTACCTGGCAAGAAATTAGAAGCAGCCCGAGCAGCTCATTGCATCTCCGATTTCTGGAAAAGTCCTTGAATACTTTCCAGGAAAGGGAGCTGTGGATCAGCAAGGGGTTCAGGCAGTGTTTCAAAGGTTTGTGTCCCTCTGCGCACACAAGGTACGCAAATTAGAGGAGAAAAGCATGTTAGCAGGACGAAAGCACGCCTGGATGGAGATAAACAAGCCACCAGGAGTATCTGGGTACAAATTATTCAAAGCACAACCTCAGGACCAAATTATCAAGAACGGCGTTAAAATTATCGCCGCTTTAGCGGAAGGAAACTGCACCTAAAGTAGCGATAATGGCCTTGATAAAATGCCCTTGACAATTTCAGTAGAAGCCCAGGTTCACACCAGAACATAGGCTTCCATGGAAGTAGGTTTAAACTCACCCACATTGCGAATTTCAGCATTAGCGCTCGCTATTTGGCCACCTATATCTGGCCCCATATCTATAACCTGATAACAAATAGTCCTCTTGCCTGAAAAGGTTGGGTGGAAGGTTCTTCTGTTGGCCGCATGCACCTCAATATTTCATTGAATGGTTTAAATGAGAGAAGGGCACTCCTGCAGAAAGCAGAACTCCAACTCACAGATACAAGAGTCAAGTCGAGGATGTGTTCTTGTTCCATGTCAGAAGGTGTTGGAAGTTGGGTTAGTGATCAAGCAGCAACAATAATCCTAGCCAGGGTAAGGCACCGGCAAATGCCAAATAATCCTGTGCCCACCCCATGTAGCATGGCACAGAGCAGTCAGGCTTAACTCAGAGGCCATGTGTAAAGTATTTGTGCAACACTTCAAACAGAAAAACAATGAAAACACCAACGAAAACGCTCTCAAACCAGGTTAGAAAAATAGAGCTTATTCGCATTTCCTATTGCGGTCACACATTTTTTGGTACTGCTCACCCACAGAAATTAGATCTTTACAAAGCGTGCACTGCATGGCCAAGTCCTGGAAACATTTGCCCATGTTCTGCTCTTCCTCAGATAATTCATTACCAGGAATCTTGTCATCTTCTTCGCATGGTTCTAGTCTCCATGATGACTTTTCCTTTTCTTGGCATGAGAAGCTTCTTCTTGCTTAGCGGCGAGGTTCTGGATCAATATGGACGCGCCGGAACTATCTTTGCCTTTTATGCCTCCACCCAGAGATTGGTTGCTTAGCCAGATCCATTCCACTTCTCTCCACTTTTTTGCATTATTCTTTTCCTGGCTTTCAGGGGGTTCAGGGAAGTGTGGATATCTGCCTCACTCTTGTTGGATTCCGATTACCAGGTTAGTGTACCATTGGTCCTTATTCTTGATGGCTGAGTGATGCCAACCGTGACATTGGGAATTACAGGGCTATGGTGTACTCATGGGTTTTGGACTCTGTGGGTTTGTAGGCCAGTAGCAGGATGCCTGTGTGTTACAAGGAGGTAGTTCCACCTTCAAACGTTGCTGGTGGGCCAGAAATTCCTGTTCTGAACTCAGGGACTTCCTATTCTGAGCTTTACTCATATTAAGACATGTCAAGCTGTTCATGCATTCACAGTGCACTCATACTTTTTAATACATTTGTGATTCGATGGCCTGGAAGCAGAAGTATGCATTACAAAGCAGAGGACTTGTGCTCAAATGTCATTTGTGCAGGAGAAATGTCCTGGTTGGGTTGGTGGACTTCCAGTTCCAGGTCTATGGACTGTGAGTAACATTCAAGGCAACAAGAAGCCGTGCAGGGGCAGCAGTCCTGGCAGCAATCGGGCACTCCCTGGACCATTTTGTAGCAGAGAATAACCCTCGTGGAACTCACCTCTCCTGAGAAGCTTGAACCAGCACCACGTCACCAGGTAGATTTGGTCTGCTGCCCCTTCTACTGTATCCGCATTTTTTGTGAGGGGAAACGTGCAATGCTGTCCACTGTATGGTAATAGTCCATTTATGAGGAAAATGTTCAATTGTGCAAGCTGTGCATAGTGTGCTACCTGATCAATGTGTGTGAAAGAAGCTGGCACTGCTGCGGGTCATGCTGCACCTTCGGTGTGTGGAGGGAAGCCTGGCCCTCCTGCTGGTCATGCAAACAGAGCGAGAGAAAGAAGCTTGCACTACTGCGAATCATGCTGCACATACAGTGCGTGGAGGGAAGCCTGGCCCTCCTGCTGGACATGCAAAAAGAGTGCGAGAGAGAAGCTTGCACTGCTGCGGGTCATGCCTCACATGCAGTGCCTGGAGGGAAGCCTCGCCCTCCTGCTGGTCATGCAAAAAAGAGTGAGAGAGAATCTTGCACTGCTGCAGGTCATGCTGCACGTTCGGTGTGTGGAGGGAAACCTGGCCCTCCTGCTGGTCATGCAAACAGAGTGAGAGAGAGAAGCTTGCACTGCTGCAGGTCATGCTGCACATACAGTGCGTGGAGGGAAGCCTGGCCCTCCTGCTGGACATGCAAAAAGAGTGCGAGAGAGAAGCTTGCACTGCTGCGGGTCATGCCTCACATGCAGTGCCTGGAGGGAAGCCTCGCCCTCCTGCTGGTCATGCAAAAAAGAGTGAGAGAGAATCTTGCACTGCTGCAGGTCATACTGCACGTTCGGTGTGTGGAGGGAAACCTGGCCCTCCTGGTGGTCATGCAAACAGAGTGAGAGAGAGAAGCTTGCACTGCTGCGGGTCATGCTGCACATGCAGTGTGTAAGGGGAAACCTGGCCCTCCTGCTGATCATGCAAACAGAGTGAGAGAGAGAAGCTTGCACTGCTGCAGGTCATGCTGCGCATGCAGTGAGTGGAGGGAAACCTGGAACACCTGCTGGTCATGCAAACAGAGTGAGAGAGAGAAGCTTGCACTGCTGCAGGTCATGCTGCACATGTAGTGAGTGGAGGGAAACCTGGTCCTCCTGCTGGTCGTGCAAACAGAGTGAGAGAGAGAAGCTTGCACTGCTGCGGGTCATGCTGCACATGCAGTGTGTGAGGGGAACCTGGCCCTCCTGCTGGTCATGCAAAAAGAGTGAGAGAGAGAAGCTTGCACTGCTGCAGGTCATGCTGCACATGTGGTGCTTGGAGGAAAACCTGGCCCTCCTGCTGGTCATGCAAACAAAGTGAGAGAGAGAAGCTTGCACTGCTGCAGGTCGTGCTGCACATGCAGTGAGTGGAGGGAAACCTGGCCCTCCTGCTGGTCATGCAAACAAAGTGAGAGAGAGAAGCTTGCACTGCTGCAGGTCGTGCTGCACATGCAGTGTGTGAGGGGAAACCTGGCCCTCCTGCTGATGATGTTAAAAGAGTGAGGAAGAGAAGCTTGCACTGCTGCGGGTCATGCTGCACATGTGGTGCTTGGAGGAAAACCTGGCCCTCCTGCTGGTCATGCAAACAAAGTGAGAGAGAGAAGCTTGCACTGCTGCAGGTCGTGCTGCACATGCAGTGAGTGGAGGGAAACCTGGCCCTCCTGCTGGTCATGCAAAAAGAGTGAGAGAGAGAAGCTTGCACTGCTGTGGGTCATGCTGCACATGCAGTGAGTGAGAGGAAACCTGGCCCTCCTGCTGGTCATGCAAACAGAGTGAGAGAGAGAAGCTTGCACTGCTGCAGGTCATGCTGCACATGCAGTGCCTGGAGGGAAACCTGTCCCTCCTGCTGGTCATGCAAACAGAGTGCGAGAGAGAAGCTTGCACTGCTGCAGGTCATGCTGCACATGCAGTGAGTGAGAGGAAACCTGGCCCTCCTGCTGGTCATGCAAACAGAGTGCGAGAGAGAAGCTTGCATTGCTGCGGTCATGCTGCACATGCAGTGCCTGGAGGGAAACCTGTCCCTCCTGCTGTTCATGCAAACAGAGTGCGAGAGAGAAGCTTGCACTGCTGCGGTCATGCTGCACATGCAGTGCCTGGAGGGAAACCTGGCCCTCCTGCCGGTCATGCAAGAAGAGTGAGAGAGAGAAGCTTGCACTGCTGCGGGTCATGCCTCACATGCAGTGCCTGGAGGGAAGCCTCGCCCTCCTGCTGGTCATGCAAAAAAGAGTGAGAGAGAATCTTGCACTGCTGCAGGTCATGCTGCACGTTCGGTGTGTGGAGGGAAACCTGGCCCTCCTGCTGGTCATGCAAACATAGTGAGAGAGAGAAGCTTGCACTGCTGCGGGTCATGCTGCACATGCAGTGTGTAAGGGGAAACCTGGCCCTCCTGCTGGTCATGCAAACAGAGTGAGAGAGAATCTTGCACTGCTGCAGGTCATGCTGCGCATGCAGTGAGTGGAGGGAAACCTGGCCCTCCTGCTGGTCATGCAAACAGAGTGAGAGAGAGAAGCTTGCACTGCTGCGGGTCATGCTGCACGTTCGGTGTGTGGAGGGAAACCTGGCCCTCCTGCTGGTCATGCAAACATAGTGAGAGAGAGAAGCTTGCACTGCTGCGGGTCATGCTGCACATGCAGTGTGTAAGGGGAAACCTGGCCCTCCTGCTGGTCATGCAAACAGAGTGAGAGAGAATCTTGCACTGCTGCAGGTCATGCTGCACGTTCGGTGTGTGGAGGGAAACCTGGCCCTCCTGCTGGTCATGCAAACAGAGTGAGAGAGAGAAGCTTGCACTGCTGCGGGTCATGCTGCACATGCAGTGTGTAAGGGGAAACCTGGCCCTCCTGCTGATCATGCAAACAGAGTGAGAGAGAGAAGCTTGCACTGCTGCAGGTCATGCTGCGCATGCAGTGAGTGGAGGGAAACCTGGAACACCTGCTGGTCATGCAAACAGAGTGAGAGAGAGAAGCTTGCACTGCTGCAGGTCATGCTGCACATGTAGTGAGTGGAGGGAAACCTGGTCCTCCTGCTGGTCGTGCAAACAGAGTGAGAGAGAGAAGCTTGCACTGCTGCGGGTCATGCTGCACATGCAGTGTGTGAGGGGAACCTGGCCCTCCTGCTGGTCATGCAAAAAGAGTGAGAGAGAGAAGCTTGCACTGCTGCAGGTCATGCTGCACATGTGGTGCTTGGAGGAAAACCTGGCCCTCCTGCTGGTCATGCAAACAAAGTGAGAGAGAGAAGCTTGCACTGCTGCAGGTCGTGCTGCACATGCAGTGAGTGGAGGGAAACCTGGCCCTCCTGCTGGTCATGCAAACAAAGTGAGAGAGAGAAGCTTGCACTGCTGCAGGTCGTGCTGCACATGCAGTGTGTGAGGGGAAACCTGGCCCTCCTGCTGATGATGTTAAAAGAGTGAGGAAGAGAAGCTTGCACTGCTGCGGGTCATGCTGCACATGTGGTGCTTGGAGGAAAACCTGGCCCTCCTGCTGGTCATGCAAACAAAGTGAGAGAGAGAAGCTTGCACTGCTGCAGGTCGTGCTGCACATGCAGTGAGTGGAGGGAAACCTGGCCCTCCTGCTGGTCATGCAAAAAGAGTGAGAGAGAGAAGCTTGCACTGCTGTGGGTCATGCTGCACATGCAGTGAGTGAGAGGAAACCTGGCCCTCCTGCTGGTCATGCAAACAGAGTGAGAGAGAGAAGCTTGCACTGCTGCAGGTCATGCTGCACATGCAGTGCCTGGAGGGAAACCTGTCCCTCCTGCTGGTCATGCAAACAGAGTGCGAGAGAGAAGCTTGCACTGCTGCAGGTCATGCTGCACATGCAGTGAGTGAGAGGAAACCTGGCCCTCCTGCTGGTCATGCAAACAGAGTGCGAGAGAGAAGCTTGCACTGCTGCGGTCATGCTGCACATGCAGTGCCTGGAGGGAAACCTGTCCCTCCTGCTGGTCATGCAAACAGAGTGCGAGAGAGAAGCTTGCACTGCTGCGGTCATGCTGCACATGCAGTGCCTGGAGGGAAACCTGGCCCTCCTGCCGGTCATGCAAGAAGAGTGAGAGAGAGAAGCTTGCACTGCTGCGGGTCATGCCTCACATGCAGTGCCTGGAGGGAAGCCTCGCCCTCCTGCTGGTCATGCAAAAAAGAGTGAGAGAGAATCTTGCACTGCTGCAGGTCATGCTGCACGTTCGGTGTGTGGAGGGAAACCTGGCCCTCCTGCTGGTCATGCAAACATAGTGAGAGAGAGAAGCTTGCACTGCTGCGGGTCATGCTGCACATGCAGTGTGTAAGGGGAAACCTGGCCCTCCTGCTGGTCATGCAAACAGAGTGAGAGAGAATCTTGCACTGCTGCAGGTCATGCTGCGCATGCAGTGAGTGGAGGGAAACCTGGCCCTCCTGCTGGTCATGCAAACAGAGTGAGAGAGAGAAGCTTGCACTGCTGCGGGTCATGCTGCACATGTGGTGCTTGGAGGAAAACCTGGCCCTCCTGCTGGTCATGCAAACAGAGTGAGAGAGAGAAGCTTGCACTGCTGCGGGTCATGCTGCACATGCAGTGTGTAAGGGGAAACCTGGCCCTCCTGCTGATCATGCAAACAGAGTGAGAGAGAGAAGCTTGCACTGCTGCAGGTCATGCTGCGCATGCAGTGAGTGGAGGGAAACCTGGAACACCTGCTGGTCATGCAAACAGAGTGAGAGAGAGTAGCTTGCACTGCTGCAGGTCATGCTGCACATGTAGTGAGTGGAGGGAAACCTGGTCCTCCTGCTGGTCGTGCAAACAGAGTGAGAGAGAGAGAAGCTTGCACTGCTGCAGGTCATGCTGCACATGCAGTTGCTGGAGGGAAACCTGGCCCTCTTGCCGGTCATGCAAAAGGAGTAAGAGAGAGAAGCTTGCACTGCTGCGGGTCATGCTGCACATGCAGTGCCTGGAGGGAAGCCTCGCCCTCCTGCTATTAATGCAAACAGAGTGCGAGAGAGAAGCTTGCACTGCTGCGGGTCATGCTGCACATGCAGTGTGTGAGGGGAACCTGGCCCTCCTGCTGATCATGCAAACAGAGTGAGAGAGAGAGAAGCTTGCACTGCTGCAGGTCATGCTGCACATGCAGTTGCTGGAGGGAAACCTGGCCCTCTTGCCGGTCATGCAAAAGGAGTAAGAGAGAGAAGCTTGCACTGCTGCGGGTCATGCTGCACATGCAGTGCCTGGAGGGAAGCCTCGCCCTCCTGCTATTAATGCAAACAGAGTGCGAGAGAGAAGCTTGCACTGCTGCAGGTCATGCTGCACATGCAGTGAGTGAGAGGAAACCTGGCCCTCCTGCTGGTCATGCAAACAGAGTGCGAGAGAGAAGCTTGCACTGCTGCGGTCATGCTGCACATGCAGTGCCTGGAGGGAAACCTGTCCCTCCTGCTGGTCATGCAAACAGAGTGCGAGAGAGAAGCTTGCACTGCTGCGGTCATGCTGCACATGCAGTGCCTGGAGGGAAACCTGGCCCTCCTGCCGGTCATGCAAGAAGAGTGAGAGAGAGAAGCTTGCACTGCTGCGGGTCATGCCTCACATGCAGTGCCTGGAGGGAAGCCTCGCCCTCCTGCTGGTCATGCAAAAAAGAGTGAGAGAGAATCTTGCACTGCTGCAGGTCATGCTGCACGTTCGGTGTGTGGAGGGAAACCTGGCCCTCCTGCTGGTCATGCAAACATAGTGAGAGAGAGAAGCTTGCACTGCTGCGGGTCATGCTGCACATGCAGTGTGTAAGGGGAAACCTGGCCCTCCTGCTGGTCATGCAAACAGAGTGAGAGAGAATCTTGCACTGCTGCAGGTCATGCTGCGCATGCAGTGAGTGGAGGGAAACCTGGCCCTCCTGCTGGTCATGCAAACAGAGTGAGAGAGAGAAGCTTGCACTGCTGCGGGTCATGCTGCACATGCAGTGAGTGGAGGGAAACCTGGCCCTCCTGCTGGTCATGCAAACAGAGTGAGAGAGAGAAGCTTGCACTGCTGCGGGTCATGCTGCACATGTGGTGCTTGGAGGAAAACCTGGCCCTCCTGCTGGTCATGCAAACAGAGTGAGAGAGAGAAGCTTGCACTGCTGCGGGTCATGCTGCACATGCAGTGTGTAAGGGGAAACCTGGCCCTCCTGCTGATCATGCAAACAGAGTGAGAGAGAGAAGCTTGCACTGCTGCAGGTCATGCTGCGCATGCAGTGAGTGGAGGGAAACCTGGAACACCTGCTGGTCATGCAAACAGAGTGAGAGAGAGAAGCTTGCACTGCTGCAGGTCATGCTGCACATGTAGTGAGTGGAGGGAAACCTGGTCCTCCTGCTGGTCGTGCAAACAGAGTGAGAGAGAGAAGCTTGCACGGCTGCGGGTCATGCTGCACATGCAGTGTGTGAGGGGAACCTGGCCCTCCTGCTGATCATGCAAACAGAGTGAGAGAGAGAGAAGCTTGCACTGCTGCAGGTCATGCTGCACATGCAGTTGCTGGAGGGAAACCTGGCCCTCTTGCCGGTCATGCAAAAGGAGTGAGAGAGAGAAGCTTGCACTGCTGCGGGTCATGCTGCACATGCAGTGCCTGGAGGGAAGCCTCGCCCTCCTGCTATTAATGCAAATAGAGTGAGAGAGAGAAGCTTGCCCTCTGGCACTGCTCCTGTCCACCTTGTGCTTGAAATTGAAGCTTGCATTGTCGATGCATAGTGTGTGATAAAAGTGCCCCACAGCTGTCCATGTGGTACCCACTCTGCGGATCTCACCACCTCTTCACTTTACAAAGGCCACGTTGGCATTACACAGCTTGCTTTATTGTTTTGACCAGAGTTCTCTGACGGATGCTCTGTAAACCCTGCCTGGAGGTGTGATAAAAACCAAATTAGAAGGAAAATGCATGCGGACAATGGTGTCATTCTGCCTCCCCAGCCTCCATGCCAAAATAAACAGTGCTTTCTTCGACACCCACCCACACAAAGGCACACACGGCCTATCTGGAAGCACACACAGTGCGTGGAGGTGATAAGAAGGGCAAACAGCCAGCTCCAGTCTCATTGCCTGGTTTGCATCTGGGGCATGCCAGGGCCAGGCTGTGAAATGACTCACAGAGGCCTGCATCAAAGCTCAGAGAGTCACGAGGCGAGGGGCGCGAGGTGGGCCCTGACTTCACAGGATGCACAGCAAGCCGTATACCATCCATCGTGCACGGTGTCGTGTCAGAGTACAGTGGGGCAGCATAAGAAATCATCCTTCATTGGCTAAGGGAGCGCAGATAGCTGCTCGCACCTGGTTTGAGTCTCAGCGTCACCTTAACATCCTGTGATTCTGGGCAAATCTTTTAACCTTACCCTTCAGTGGCCGCTGGCCGGGAATGGGGATGCACGTTTGGGGGAGGGGGGAACAAAACATTTTTAAAATACTTACCTCCTCCCGGCCGTCTTCGTCTCTCCTCTGTCGTTATGGATGAGTCACAGAAACACACAGGCTCCCCTGAGCCAATTAAAACGTTGCAATGCAGTGCTGTGATTGGTCAGAACACCATGGTTCCGAGCTCAGATGCGGGCAGTGAGCCTGGGCATGTTCCCCTCCAGGCTGTGTTATGTAGTCTGGTGGGGAACATGCACAGTGCACATGACTGTATGGGCGGGCCAAGATGGCCGGCCAAACTGTCATGCGCACTTAGGGTGTGCAAGAACCACTCTTCCCAGGCTCCAACACCAGCCACACCTTGCCCTAACCCAGCCCCATAATAACGAGGTTGTTATCATTTTATTTTTATTATATCCAGCTCTGAGTGCAGTGGGGCGGCACACCTTCACCTTAGCCTACCAAACATGAATATATCCTTGTGTAACATAACTGGCGCTCATGTAAAGCTCTCCAATACCTTTGGGTCGAATTTGCACTTCATAAAAATGCAACAAAAAAGGAAGAACTAACTAACTTGCGGTGTTTGCCACACGCACACAGCGCACTGTAGGCAGTGCCTAACCCTCAGGGTGGGAGCCTTCCCTAGGGGTGAAGCCGAGCCGGGCCAGAGATAACCACCTCCTGGGCATCGATTCAACAGAATGGCAGGGGTAGCAGAGGTGTCATCACATAACCTCCCCTTGCCCAATGACATCACAGGAAGTGACATCAGAGGATCTTTGACACTGAAGTGATGTCACATGACCTTAATCCCAATGGCACCATAGTAATTGACACTGCTGAAGGTAAGAGACTTTTAAGCTCACAATTATGTAATAACACAAGTTACTAACACAGATAAGTGTCCATTTAACTGCAGATCTAAAGTTGTGGAGAATACAGCATGAAGCTGAGGGAACAGATCTGGTGTGAAGGTGTCAGGGGATTTAGTTGTGATAGGAATAATGTTCCTGTTAGCCGGTGTCTGCTTTGGGCAGGTCTGGTGCTTGGGACAAATCAAAGAAATAGAATTCAGTGCTGGTTGGAGTTGTCTAGTGTGGTTGTAGTAGGGTAAGTACGGGAAGTAGAGGGAGCTGAGGGTATTGAGTGCTGTAACTTGCAAGTAGGTCGACATTGTCTGCTTTGGGCAAGTCTGGTGCTTGGGACACATCAAAGAAATAGAATTCAGTGCCGGTTGGAGTTGTCTAGGGTGGTTGTAGTAGTGTAAGTACAGGAAGTAGAGGGAGCTGAGGGTATTGAGTGCTGTAACTTGCAAGTAGGTCGACATTGTCTGCTTGAGAGAGTATGGGTGTGGATCTTTTGGGGTGACGTAGACGGATACTCGGTATTGAGTGCCTGGGTTAGTTTGCCTTCAGTTGGTGGAGTGAAGAGTCTAAGAGGGGAGATAGTCTAGTGCTTAGATGTGATACAGTGCCTTCTAGCTGGGAGAAATCTGAGTTGAGGAGATCTAGTTTGTCTTCTAGGGGGTGAGTTATGGAGATGAAGGTATGGGGGAGTGGAGCCCAAAGGGTGTGATGGGAAGCTGCGTGGTGTGTAGTGTTGGTGTGTGAGTGGAGATTATGTTGTGTGGGTGAGCGAGGCAGAGAGGACTGTAAGGTGCAGTGTAGAGAAAAAGTGGGGTGATGGTGTTGAAGGGACTAACCTGCCGTAGGCCAGAGATGCATGTAGGTGTTTGTAATGTGGAAGGGAAGTAGAATATTACACAGGGTTGTCATTGTGTGGGGGATAACTCCATGTGTGTGTCATCAACGTGGAAAGAGGTGTGAGTTGTGGTAGGATGCATTGCTCTGTGTGTGATCTGGCAGGATGAGGGTATAACAGTGGGGCCTGTTTGAGGGGTGGTTGTTTCAAAAATGTTCCTGAATGGTACATGTACATGGGAGGGTGGGATATCAGTGCTAGGTAATTGTGGTGAAAAGTTAAGGGGGAGTGCATTGTTGTGCAAGAAAGATGGAGTAGAGGATAGGAGGCATGTTTGGGAGGCTGGAGTAGATATTAGGAAGCATGTTTGGGAGAGTGAGTGCGGGTTAGTAGGGCCAGGAGGTCTTGAAGTGGGGGTTGAGCAGAGTGTGTGGGGTTGTGTAATGAGTTAAGGGCAGAGTCCGAAGGAGCTAGCAATAGGGCATTGAGCAGGAATGGGAAGAGGTGGTCAAATATCAAAAGGCGTACACCTGTGGGCTGAATCAGTATCTTATTATTGTAGAGGGAGATGGTGATTGTTCCATTGAATAGTGCTGAGTGAGCATTTCGAAGCTTTCAGCCATGAGGAATTTTAGTAGATGTTGTAACCTGAAGTTCAATGTGGAAAACGTTGGCCTAGGACCAACGGATGAAGACGATGAGGGCTGTTTTAAACTTCCCACATAGCAACTATGGTATTGATCAGCAAAGAGGGGTTCTGGAAATTCTTCCACAATCTTATTTTTACTTTACATCTTTTTTTCAATGTTTTGGAGAGATTCAATCAATCAACCAGGGCACTTGTAGAGCGCACTACTCACCCGTGAGGGTCTCAAGGCACTAAAAGGGGCAGGGGGTCCTGCTACTGCTCGAACACCAAGGCCTTGAGAAGTCTACTGAAAGTCAGCAGGTCCTGGGTCTGTTGCAGGTGGATAGGGAAGATGTTCCATGTCCTGGCGGCGAGGTGGGAGAGTTATCTGCCGCCAGTGGTCGTTCAGTGGATGCGTGAAACGGTGGTGAGGGTGAGGTAAGCGGAGCAAAGCTGGCGGTTCGGGGTGTAGAAGGTGAGTCGTTTGTTGAGGCATGCTGGTCCGCCATTGTGGAGTGCTCTGTCTGCATGGGTGAGGAGCTTGAAGGTGATCCTCTTGTTGACGGGGAGCCAGTGCAGGTCTCTCTTGTGGGCAGTGATGTGTCTGTGTCAGGGATGTTGAGAATGAGGCAAGCGGAAGCGTTCTGTATGCGTTGAAGTCTTCTCTGGAGTTTGGCCTTGGTACCTGCATAGAGGGTGTTGCCGTAGTCCAGCCTGCTGCTGACGAGGGCTTGGGTGACCGTCCTTCTGGTTCCGGTGTGGATCCATCTGTAGATCTTGCGAAGCATGCGGGGGGTGTTGTAGCAGGGGGAGGAGACAGCGTTGAATTGCTGGGTCATTGAAAGTGTTGAGTCCAGGATGAACCCCAGGTTGCGTGCGTGGTTGGTGGGTGTCGGTACAGCTCCCAGCATGGCCAGCCACCAGGAGTTGTCCCAGGTGGAGGGGGTGGAGCTGGGAATGAGGACCTCCGTCTTGTCAGAGTTCAGTTTCAGGTGACTGTTCTTCATCCATTCTGCAATGGACTTCATTTCTTTGTGGAGGTTGGTTTTGGTGGTGGCAGGGTCCTTGGTGAGGGAAAGGATCAGCTGGGTGTCATCGGCATATGAGATGATGTTCAGGTCGTGCGATCGGACGATGTTTGCAAGCGGTGCCATGTACACGTTAAAAAGGGTCGGACTGAGGGATGATCCTTGGGTTACGCCGCATGTGAGGTTGGTGGCTTCGGATCGGAATGGGGGAGGAGGACTCTCTGGGTTCTGCTGGTGAGAAAGGAGGTGATCCAGTCCAGGGTTTAGTCGAGGATCCCTGCGTCATTGAGGCGTGTGCGTAGGGTGTGGTGGCAGACGTGTTGAAGGTGGCTGAGAGGTCCAGGAGGATGAGGGCCACAGTTTCACTGTTGTCCAGCAGGGCCCTGATGTCGGTGGTAGCGATGAGGGCTGTTTCAGTGCTGTGGTTGCTGCTGAATCCAGACTGGGACTAGTCCAGGATGTTTTTCTCCCCGAGGAAGCGGGTCAGTTGCCTGCTGACAGTCTTCTCGATGACTTTAGCCGGGAACGGGACCAGGGAGATGGGCCGGAAGTTCTTGAGGTCCTTTGGGTCCGCCTTGGGTTTCTTGAGTAAGGCGTTGATCTCGGCGTGTTTGCAGCTCCCCGTAAAAGTGGCGGTCTTGAAGGAGCTGTTGATGATCTTCCGGAGTTGGGGTGCGCTGATGGGGCTTGCTTTGTTGAAGATGTGGTGGGGGCAGGGGGATTGGATGGTGAGCCGGAGTGGATGGTCGTCGTTGTTGACGTAGTTCTAGGAGGCCGGTGTGATTGGGGGGTGGTGAGTCTGAAGTGTCTACGGCTGTCGGGGGGTCTGGGTGTTGAGGCTGTGGTGGATGTTTGCAATCTTGTGGTGGAAGACGTTGGCTAGGGAGTTGCAGAGGTCTTGCAACGGCGGGATGTTGTTGGAGCTGGAGCTGGGGCTGGCAAGTTCTTTCATGATGTTGAAGAGCTCTTTGCTGTTGTGCACATTGCTGTTAATGCGTTCCCTGGAGGAGGTCCTTTTGGCGGTTCGAATGAGTTGGTGGTGCTTGTGGCTGGCGTTCTTAAGGGCTGCGTGGTTGTCTGGTGTCTGTTCATGGTGCCTCTTCTTCTCGAGTCTTCGGCAAGTCTGCTTGGATGCCTGGAGGTCAGTAGTGAACCAGATGGCCCTCCTGTTGGTGCGTCTGTTTGAGGGTTTCCTGATCAGGGCGAGATTGTTGGCGCAGTCATCGATCCATTGCCTGAAGTTGTGGGCAGCTGTATCGGTGGAGTCGGTTGAATGGTCTTGGGCAAGGGTGGTGATTAGCTGGTCTTCGGTGACCTTGTTCCAGATGCTGTGGGGGATTCGTTGCGGGTGGTTGTGCATGATGTGTTTCATGAAGGAGAAGAGGAGGCAGCAGTGGTCATTCCTGAGGAGTCCGGTGGTATGGCTGAAGGTGACGTGGTTGCTGGCGGAAAAGACGGGGTCGAGCGTGTGTCTGGCGGAGTGGGTGGGTCTTGTGATGAGCTGTTTGAGTCCGAGGTTGACAAGGTTGTCGAGCAGGGTGGTGGAGTTGCTGTTGTTGGTGTTCTCCAGGTGGAAGTTCAGATCTCCGAGGAGGATATAGTCTGTGGAATCAAGGGCGTGCGTGTGGACAATGTTGGTGATGGAGTCGCTGAACTGTGGTCAGGGTCCGGGGGGTCTGTAGATGAGGGTTCCTCTGATGGTGGTGTAGGGATTGATGTGGATCTGGAAGCGCAGGTGTTCGGTAGTGCTGAGGGTGTTTTAGGTGCTGGACAAAATTCTGAGGGTATTCCTGTGGACAATGGCAATTCCTCCTCCTGGTTCACTAGTGCGATCCCTGCGGGTGATCTTGGAGCCGTCCGGGATGGCTATGGCAATGTCGGGAGCTGAGGTGGTGTTCATTCAGGTCTCCCTCAGGAAGGCAACGTCTCGGGAGGATGTGTTAAGTAGGTCCCAGAGTTCAATCGAGTGCTTGTGGACAGAGCAGGTGTTGAGTAGTATGTACCTGAGATGGTTGCGACCTGCCCTGGCGGGTGGGGACAGAACGTGCCGATGTTCGGTGGCTGGTTAAGCTGCAGCTTCAGCAGGAGAAGGGTCCGTGGGTGAGCTTCGGGGTGGCCTGGAAGCAGGTGGATGATCGGCCGGCGGTGAGTTTGTGGAGGAAGTTGGCATCGTAGCGGAGTCGGGTGTTGTGGCACTTGCGAGGGCCTGAGGGTCTGGTGCTGGGCGTGGTCCAGGTGCGGACGAGCTTGCCTTAGGGGCGGCCATGCAGCGGCCCCCATTAAGAAGGGGAGGTGGGAGGGAGGAGCAGCTGGGAAGCGGGTGCGGGGACAAATGAGAAAGCAAGGGTGGTGGGCCGCGGGAAATGCAGCGGCGGGAAGGGGAAGCGGCCAAAGGCAAAAAAAAAGCAAGCCAGAGCTACCAAGGAATGGATAGAGAAATTCAGAAAGAGTAGGAGAAACAGAAAACAGGAAAAAATGGGCAAATAGTGAGAAACAGAAAAAAGGAAAAAAATGGCAATTAGGGAGAGACAGAAGACAGGGAAAAAAACGGGCAACTAGGGAGAGACCGAAGACAGGAAAAAACGGGCAATTAGGGAAAAACAAGAGAGCAGGCACGGGAGGCTCGAACTCGCAGCAGCAGCTGGAGTGGGAGCATGGGCACAGTCAGGTGGAGCTGTGCGGCGTGGGGGAGCGACTTGCCTGGAACAGGGTCAAGGGTCACTCCTCAGAGATTCAGAGGTTATATATTTGTAAACGAGTTGACTTCCACTTTCTCTATCTTGATAGACAAGGTGATTTCAAGTTGGACATGGTTGGTGGATGTGGGGAATTTTATGGTGTAGTGGAAGGGTGGAAAGTGTTGAGAGATTACAAGTTTGCACTATGTCGCTGCTGTGCTTGCTGCATCTTCATTAAAGGAAGGAGGCTTTTCCATATGGGGCACCCCTTTGTGTTTTTGGAAATATATATATATTCACTGAAAAAAACACAGGTTTCAGCAACGTTATAGTTAGAAATTAGCTTTTAAAAAACCTTATAAATTCACTGAAAAAAACCACAGGTTTCAGGGACGTTATAGTTAGTTGGATATTTCACTCGTACAAAACCAGAGAAATTCGGCTGTTATAGTTAGTAGAGCAAACTATAACTCCCGCCCCCGCAATGCACTGCTGATGACATCACATATTACATCACTCATGACATGGAAATGAGCCTCACGGAGTGCTGGATTCTTGCTGCGCGAGTGGTGATTCTTCCCACATACAATCCATGACCACATGGAGGAGCGTAGATACTTTACCGGCGCTTCCTGAGCCTGTATGCCAGCGTGAAAGCGCGGTTGGAAGTTGGCGCTTAGGGTCGTGTTTTCAAGTCCAGCACAGCAGAGCAGCCTCAACCTAATCACAGCTCCTGTCAAGCTCTAAAGACTTCGAGCCAGAAATTACACTGCAAGGCACACGCATCGTGAAGAGAACCAACTGCATGCTGGGAGATGAAGTCTTCACCATTTACCTGGATGGGCGTGTCGAAAGGAACTATGATATGGGTGTGCCCCGCGCTACTTTAGGAGGAGGGGCTTATGTGAACACTGATATGAGACTGAGACTCCAGAGGCATTTGAAAAAGGCTATCGTCGAAACGCGTCATGCCGCATAAATTAAAATAAACACACCCTGAAAACCCCGCTGTGTATCCCTGACAACTTCGAGAGGAGGAGACAATCTTGGCATATTTATATATTTATATTTATAGACTTTCATCTCTTTTACTTATAAGAGTCATAAACCTAAATTACAAAAAATGTATATATTGTATATATTTATGGAGTTTTGGAAACCTACAACCGTAGATAAGATTCAAAAATATTTTGTATTTATTTTTTTCACTCTCGGTGTTTGACTCTTACAATGTATTTAGATTATGAC
Organism: Lissotriton vulgaris; assembly: GCF_964263255.1. Taxonomy (NCBI): domain Eukaryota; kingdom Metazoa; phylum Chordata; class Amphibia; order Caudata; family Salamandridae; genus Lissotriton; species Lissotriton vulgaris. The sequence goes on from NC_141691.1 coordinate 72,089,538, forward strand.
ACTTGTCGGTTATCTTTTTACCTTTTCATACAACATGATTGTTTGATGTAAATTATGTACATAGTGATTGAATTTCATGAATTGAGCAAACCACTCTGCTATGATTTCCATAAAGATAATACGATCGCTAAGGAATTGTTACATTTATTCTTGCAATATGGCGAACATTATAGTCTTTTCTTTATTTTCACTACTGCACTTTTTTTGTGTTTGAATCAAATCCCCTGTGCACTGATTATAAATTGTGGTTAATCTATGGGGCGCGTCATGTGAACAAGCTCCATTTAGGAGTGAAACGCATCATGGACGACACCATGTCTTTTTATTTCATCTTTGTGAAATAAATACTTATACTTCAATGGAAAATATCGTTGCTGCTTCTTTTCATCTGATTGATTGAGGAAAAGTCACATAAAGAGGTCCTTACCTGATCTTCTTTTCACCACGGATTGGTGAAACAGGAACATTGTTATATATATATATATATATCTATATCTATATATATCTATCTATATATCTATATATATATAGATAGATATATCCACAGAAAAGCAACGCTTCTTCCGGAGTGCTGGGACCCGAGAACAGCCTTGTTCACGTGAACAAGGCTGTTGAGCTGAAACGCGTTGTGTAAATAAACTGCTAATCTTACACTTTGGATTCCTTTGCCTGATTGCCTGAGAGCGCACGACGAACTTTGTTTCCTAGGATATATATATATATCCTAGGAAACAAAGTTCGTCGTGCGCTCTCAGGCAATCAGGCAAAGGAATATATATATTCTCCAACCAAACCCGATCTCTTTCTTGAAGAATCGGACACCAACACAGGAGCACAATTAACTATCCAGTTGAGGGTTTTATTTTTTAAATCAGCTTGACGCGTTTCGGCACACCTGCCTTGTTCACATGGGCAGCCCTTAAAAATAAACAATTCTTATACCAGAAAGAGAATTATCACATGATCACCAATTGCAATGAATATGGTGAACAGACTATACATGTATTGCATTAATCTAACAACGAATATAGAGTTCTTCATAAATCACTCTATTCAAATTTTAAAGGCAATTACAATGTATTTTAGAAGTACCTCATTTTAAATTAATATTATTTAAAACAATTTATACATTTTTCTCAATTCATTTTTTATATTCCTTTCATGCATTACTTCATGCATGACTATAATTTGTCCCAGTCCTTTTTTCTTTTTGCCTTTATCTCTGTGCAATTTTTTATCCAATTTGCTCACAGTATTTTTTATTGCAATTGCTACTGTGCTCTGTAAAGCACTATATATATATATATATAAAATATATATATATAATATATATATATATAAAATAAATATATATGTGTATATATATGTATGTATGTGTATGTATACATATTATATATATATATGTATATATATGCATATATATATAGATATATCTGTATATGTATATATGTATATATAGTGCTTTACAGAGCACAGTAGCAGTTGCACAAGAGTACCAGGGTAACAGGAAAAAAACAGGTATAAAGAGTTAGTGGCAATATAAAACGGAATAAAGGAGAGGCATTATGATAAGCTGCCAATAAATTTTTGAGGTAGCTACAGCATATATAAATATATAGTATTTTATAGCGCACAGTAGCAGTTGCACAAGATTGCAAGAGGAATAGGTAGAAATACATAATAACCACATTTTAATGGAAAAATTGTGACATACAGTAAAAATAGCGGGCGGTGTCGTTCAGGGGTAGCGAGAGCAGGGCTTTATGGAGCTACAGTTGTGGAATAGATGCACAGTTTAATGATATGTTAATCTGTAACCCGCTTAACCACTGCTCATATGATTTACGCCTGACATTCATTATTTCAATTTTTTTGGCCATGTTGTTTTATATATAGGTTTAATTTTAGTTAGCATATGTGCAATTTAACATAGTCTCGAGTAGCCCCAGGCGCCTCACCCCATGTTTGATATAAAAGTTCAATTTCTGCTTGCTACCCATAACACGTTTTATGTTTCAGGTACCAGAGTCACTGTGTGCTCATTTAGAAGAGTTATTCTTAGTTAGCTTACATTTTGATGGTAGTAAATAGCAATTCAATTACTTTGGAAAGGGGCTTCAGCAGCTGCACAGGAAGGGAAAATGAGGAGGTGAATATTTCTTTGTAAGATCATAGGGGCATATTATCAAAAAACGCCGTTAAAATGATCGCCGCTTTAGCGGCAGGAAACTGACGCTAAAGTGGCGATAACAGGTTTGATAATATGCCCTTGTGAATTCCCATAGAAGCCCATGTTCTGGTGTGAACCTGGGCTTCTACGGGAATTCTCAAGGGCATATTATCAAGCCCATTATCGCCGCTTTAGCGGCAGTTTCCTGCCGCTAAAGCGGCGATAATTTTAACGCCCTTCTTGATAATATGCCCCATAATGAGGGAAGAAGTGGGCCTTGTATTATCAATAAGAAAGAGGCCGATAACAAGTATGGAGGGAACATTGGATTTTGATCTGTTCTCACTCGGTAGAAACCTATGGATTGTACCCTTTGAATTAAATGTTATGTTTTAACAGGGTGAAGCTTCTAATTAGTTAGATCTCCTGCCGCCGCCCACAGGCGGATGTCATATCCTTCCCTTTGAGACCAATGCTTCATATTTTCCTCCTCTTACTAACTCTCAAGGGCAAACACATTCCTTCTCATTCTAAATGCAACCTTTATTTGGTTCTTCTTTCGCTGCTATATTTGCTGACATCTGCTACTTCTGCTTTACCTGCTCATAACCTTAGTTTAGCACTAGGGTGTTTCCTATATAAAAATGAGACTTTACTTTGATTTACAAATGTTGCCTTTATTAACGCAATATTCGCTCTACTAATTGATTAACTTGGATTATATTCAAGTAAGCTGTATTCAGTAGGGGTGGGCGGAACTCGTGGAGTTTCACTCTGCGAGATTCCGCGGCGTTCCACCAATGGGCAGAAAGTAGGCTGCTCATGCTGCAATTTAGCACCGGTAGTGCAAGTACTGCTGGAAAATGAGTGCAAACGGTTCAATGCACTGTGCAAGAGCGAATGGACATTTGAGTTAAATTTGCTGCCACTCGAGAAGAAAATCGACTCAAGCTGCAGTAAATTTATTCGAACGGCAACCCTCAGGCTTCGACAGCCCACGACCACTCGCGTTACAAAATCACATTAGGGGACACCAAATCCCTTTTGCGTTCACCAGCTCGTATGTTCTGGTGCTCCACGGGAGAAAAATTCTGCCACACTCAGATTGGCAAAATTTGTCCAGAACTCCGCATTAAAGAGTAAACAAAATTCCGCTCATTTCGCTGACGGAATGAAACATTCCGTCCACAGTATTCAGGTGAATTTAGATTGATGTCAAATTGATTTAGTTACAGATTGTAACGTTACTAATTCGTTAATAAACCTTTATGGTTTGCAAACTTATTCCTCACCATCTTTACTGTGGGGAAAAATATGCTTCACTGTCAATGCAATGTTACATACATACTGTTTGATTTCAGCCTCAATTTGAGAAAAGGGTCCATCCTAGTAGAGATAGCAGAGTTCAAAGTTTATGTCAAGTTAGCACGGTGCAAGTATCATCCATATTTTCCTGCTATCACTTCTACTTTTTGGTTAACAATTATGATTGTCTGTAGCCAAATGTTTCTTATTTAGTACAATTCCACTGCTTTTAGATCTAGTATTGGCTGTACCTGGGGTTATTTATCTTCTTGCATCCTGAACACCTGTGGGGGTGTGTTCTGACATGGTTTTATTTCTGAGTGATGATGACTTTAAGCTTGCTAACATCTATAATCTGTATTCTTACCTTGTGTTGGCCCTTTTAAGCCCTTTCTTCCAGACCTAGAAGAGGATAGCTGCTTTATATGATGATAGATCCCTTATTCGGGACTCTAATCCATCTATTGCCTATTGGCTTTGACATAATTATGTGTTCTTTGTAGTCCTGACTTTATATTACATATTGGTATGGTTTGTGTAGGTACTCTGACAGAGCTAAGGGTTATTTCATCCTTCTCAGGCCTACAAGGCCCAGAACTAGAGAGACTCCATTTTGCCTTCTATCCCTGCAGAACTGAGATGCTTGTAGGGTAAAGGTAATATTTTAGTTTTGAGCTGTTGTTCGTCCTAAGCGAACCGGAGAGAACCGGCCAGAGCTGAATCTAATCAAGAAGTGTCCCTGGGCTCAGGTCTCTAGACGAAATAAGCAGCTGATCACTGTGGGAGCGTCTAGAGCAAGGAGCCCGGTGCATGGACCTGGTGGGAGGAGGCTACTGGCTGGAACTTTCCACTAGAGGAGAGGATTCCATATTAGCGAATTGCAGGAGAGGAGGAGTGGTCAGTTTGGTTCTTGAAGAGTGAAGAGTAGAATGGTTGCTAGAGCTGAAGAGTACAGTTCAGTTCAATTGGTTTTCTGGAATGGAGAAAGAAGGCAGATGATTGCTGAAGCTGGAGAGAGCAGTCATATGAACAAGGTTGGAACTATCAGCTGAGGCTGCCAGTTTATCAGACTGCATTAAAGCAGATGGAGGAGTTGAAGCTGCCAGCTGAAGTAGTTGAGCCAGAGGAGTGAAGCTGTGGTGACGGAGGGAGAGAGAGAGAGCCCTGATCCCACCAGAGAGAGAGAGAAACATTCCTTCTAATAGGTGAGGTAGTCTGAACTAGTTTACTTTACACTTACACCTTAATCTTGTCTTTATTCCCTAGGCTATTGTATGTCTAATCCTTTTTCTTTCAGCGGTGTGTTACAGTTCCTGTTAGTTACAGAGACCCCGCAGATCTGTGTATGTGTCTATTCCCATTTTATTGTTATTGTAATAAAGATACCCCAGTTCTTAGTGAACCAGTGTGCATGTGTTGTTCTTATGATAGAGCTAACCTTTCTTCTAACCAGTTGTTATATATATAGCAACTAATGGATCAAAAGGGAGTAGGAGCGCTTAAATCAGGGAATAACTTTTGCATACAGTGTGTGTCTCTTGTTCTTAAAGCGCAGGTAACCCTTCCTTCTAGTGAGGTGTTACAACCAGAACAGATGCTGCCCCTGATCAGGTAAGTAGCCACTGAATAATTAGGGAGAGAGAGGAGCCCTTGAGCTAGGGAAACAATTACACACTAAGTAATTCGGCCATTCCATAATATTATTGCAGTAGTGAACCTCTAGTGAATAGTGAGAGAAACTTCCCAACATAGAGAGAGAGAGAGAGCTGAAGGTATTCATAGGAGAGTGATCATCGTTGGTAAGCGGCGTTAATGAGAACACCAGGTGGGAGACTGGTACTTAGGTTCGCCGGATTGTGGACCAGGCTGTGAGTTAGAGAACACTGGGGGGAACACCAGTGCTTAGGTCCGCCGGATTGTGGACCGGGCTGTGAGGAAGAGAGCACTAGGGCTGCAGACCGGTGTGTAGGCACGCAGGATTGCGGAGGTGCCGAGCGAGCACTGACTGTGGTCAGTGTGTAATGGTAAATAATCAGAACTGCCCCAGGGTAGATTAGTCTGGACCCATGTGGTCGCGAGACTATGAGGTATGAGTGTGGTGTAGGGCATGGACGTCCTTAGTAATCAGTGAGTATTCCTAGTAATCCCTATAGATTTAGTGGTGTTTCTGATGATATGAGCTTGTATATTGCGAGTTCCCCATCCTCAGGTAGGTACCCAGGTGCCTGGATAGATGGGTCCTGAGGAGGGAGGTGGTTACATTTTGGCCGGGTTGGTGGTGCTCTGATGAGCTGGTCCTATCTGGTCTGAGAATCCGGTCATAACAGGGTGTTAGACTTTGAATACAGTCTAATGAAAGTGAGAGTCATCACTACATCAGGGACCTGTTAGCACCCCTACCTCGGTGAGTAGAGGCAGGGCCGGACTGGGAACTAAAACCAGCCTTGGCAAAGTGCTTGGCCGCCCCCCCCACCCCCACCCCCTCTCCGGGGCTTGGGGGTGCCGCCGAGCTCTTTGCCAGGGCCAGTTTTCAGACGATTTTGTTATGCTGCAAAAGCGGCCCTGTAACAAAATCGGCCCCCAGGGGCCCAAAACCCTGTGAGACGCACCGGGGGATTTCCCGGTGCCCGCTACGGCCAGTCCGGGCCTGAGTAGAGGCCTCTAGACTAGGCTTCACCAACGTGTAGCTCGTGAGCTACTGGTAGCTCTCCAGCGACCTGTGAGTAGCTCACTGTGTGCAGCCCATCTTACTAAGTTAGAAACACTTGCTTGACTGAATTAATATATTAATGCTAAAATTGAAAACTGTGTATTCCAGACGAAAACGTGTGTATTTTTAGTTTGACATGGGAGGATGTTTGGATAAAAATGGTTGAATTTCCAAAATATTTACTGATATTTGAGTGATAAATAACATGGCATTGGGAAGACTTATTACCAGTATAAATACCTTGGTGCCACAAGCCTTGCTGGAATAGCTGTTATGTATTAACTGTGTGAAGTCATTCCAAATTGACAAAGTCTTTCCTACATTACTGCAGCAGTCCCTGCATGATGCAGTGAGGTGATCAAGACTGATAATCTTGCATAGGGTGATTACTAACATAACCTCGTCTGATGTGGTCACTATTATAACACTAATAATATTAGTAGCTTGTGATGATTTTCATTGATCATGGCCCTGGCTCTAGGGTGTCCTGAAGCTTGGCGGGATGACACTAAGGCTATTTTTTTCTGTGGCTTCTACTTTTGTCCCGCCTGTGAACCCTCCACTCCCTTGCGAACAATGAGCGTCTTCTTCTCCACCCAGTAAAAATATTCAACACGGAGTAAGAGTTGATTGACTTTACTTTGTTGTACCTTTTTACTAGAGCAGTTTAGGAGACAGCACTGGCAAACTGCATGTCCCACCGGTAGTCTTGTATCACAACGCTGTGCGTTTGCGGACGTGGTGAGCAGCGTGTTCTTGTCGTGTGTGACGTGGTCTGTCGCCGTGCATAGTAGGCCTAGCTATGAAGTCCTTCCCAAGGCAGGCTCTCTGTAGGCATTCCCAGTCCTTGCAGTCACAGAGTTATTCTCATCCCAAGGGTGAGCGCTCTCCTCTTTCTGATGTCTTGGATTAGTACATGTGCCATGAACAACTACACATGCATGAAGTGCCATTTTGGCAGGGTCTTTTTATGACCATGGCCCATGGTGTGCTGCTTCTTCTCACTGTTTCAGCTGAGGCCTAGTGCTCCACTTGAGCATGTAATCCTGTGTATCAGCGGGCTGAGACTGTAATTTTACAGGACTCTATGGTTCTTAACCTGTGGTTCGGGGACCCCTGGGGGTCCTCGAAGTCTCCTCAGGGGGTCCACAACTACTCAAAAAATGTAATCATATCAAAAGAATAGTAAAGTGTATATGAATAAAGAAACTAAATGTACAATTGAACATTTTTAAACATACTGTAAATGTGAAGGAATTTGAAATTGGAAGGTAAAGATTAAATTAGTATCCTCAGATTGATTTGTGGGAGCAGCGCAGGAGCTATTTATATGCTTTTGCGAATTAAATAAAATATGTTATCATTTGTGTATTTATTTGATGATTTTTTTTCCTACATTTTTAGTGTATTGTTTTGTGGTTAAAATCATTGACATTGCTTATGTCGGGGTCCCGGCTTCCAGTAATGACTCAGTGGTGGTCCCCAAATTCCAATGAGTCAGTGGGGTCCCAGGGTTCCAGCAGTGATAGGTCCACAGTAGTCAAAAGCTTGAGACCTCCTGCTTTACACGGTCCAGAGTATTGTTTGTTAGACCTATAAGTTGGGGATGTGGTGTTATGAATGAAACACACAAACAGGTGTTGCAGGTGGATGAAGATCCCAAACCCGGATCCTGCCTTTTATTTATTACCTCCATTACATGACATCCCAGACCTAAACCATTTACTTGAAACACCAGGTGGATGCATCCACCCACCCGGACGACATGGTACACTCCTGTTATGTCACAAGGGACGATACCAATAGAAGGACACTGAATCGAATGAATTTTATTTCATGAACAAGTTCTTTACGACTACAAAATCCCATATATCAACAACTGGATCCTGAGGGCGTGGCCAGCGTTTGAATTCTATTTTCTTGCGTGTTCTGTTGTTCCAGGGAGCGGTGGAGTCCATGGCATGGCACTGGCTTGTCCACATGACATCCTTTGTGAAGTCATCTGAGACTAAACACCGCGCAAAGACACTGCTGCTTCTATGAATAAGAGCACAAGTGTGCATGACTGATTGCAAGGTAATAACTGTGAGGGAGACTTCAACAGGTTAAAAAGGAAACTGTCAATGCAACGAAAGAGAAACAATTTGACACACATTGTAACTGACACCAATCACTACAGACTGAGGCGGTGGCAATGCAGTAATGGCTGCCTACGCCGTGAGGTTATGGCACAGGGTGGAGTTGAATGATTTGGTGGTAAAGAAGGAAGTGTCGCTGCCTTGTTTGTTGTTTCTAGAGGCATGTGTGGGGTACTAGTTTGTGATAACACAGATCATAAAACTTTTAACAAATGTGTTCACTGCAATCGTCATGCAAAAAACGGGAAAGTAGCAATTGACATCAACGGGGTATTGGTCTCTGTCTTCCCGTGGTCTCTTTGGGTTGAGGAGGATTGTGCTGCCGCAAGTGTCAGCGGTGGATTTGACTGCAACATCTCAAGGAAGAGAAGGGATCACGCATGAAGCAGGATGCGTCTGGAGTCAAGTCTGTGTAAAGATGGGTCCACACGTGGAATTGCATGAAGAAGATTTAATGCAACAAGAAGACAACTTAACATCCACAGCAGGCAGGAGTACGACCAGATTTCATCCAACTGTAGCAGCACTACCCGTCCAGTACATTCTACATGACATGCCCACATTCCATACGCGACATCATATTAGAATACAACACACCTCCCCCCTTCAGAAAACATAAAAAAACAAATGAAAAAATAAATAAATAAATAAACCCTCAAAATATCTTTAACAAAAAACTAAGAACATACAAAGTCTTTAAATTTAGCAGGAATGTGTTTCACACGAGAACTTCTGCGTGCACAAACTGGTTCTAGATTACATTCTTGAGTGTTTTCATCCAAAACAACATCACGAACATTAGAAGAAGCAAACTGTAAAGAAGAATTATCAGAACAAGTTTGGGGAATAAACACATGAGATGATCCCAAATTGTCAAAAACCTCATGCGAACCGGGGAAACCCAAGTCAGCATCAGGAAGTGATAGATTTTCATGAGATTTCACATCCAAACAAACATTCTTATTTTCCAAAACATTGGATCTGCAAATTGAAATGTGCCTAAAATTCCAAATTTGCCGCCCTCCACTCTAACAGCCTTACTGAAGACCTCAGTGACTTTAACTGGAGAAGACCATCTAGAAACACCTTTTGGAATAATACCACCAAACTTCACTCTCACAAAGTCACCCACTGATATTTTAGAGGAAGAAGACTTCTGAGGGGAGCTCTGTAACATTTTCTCTTGGTATCTACCAACACGATCTCTAATACTCTTCATATCTAACTCCAAATACTCAGAGTCTCTTGCCTTCAACCACCAAGGTAAAATTTTCGTACCTGGCTTCCTACAACGTAACATCTCAAAAGGAGATAGGCCGGTAACGGAGTTGGGAGACATGCGATAAGTGAACAAAGTAGCCTGTAAGGCCTTCTTCCATTTCAAACCACTTCGCAAGGCTAATTGGCAAGACTCCTTAATAACCCTGTTAAAACGCTCCACCTGACCATTGGATTGTGGAGAATAATTAGAAACTCTTTTACGTTGAATACCACAAACATTCAAAAACGAAGTAAAAACTTCACTCACAAACTGTGGGCCATTGTCGGAAACAATTTCTTCTGGTAAACCCTCTCTACAGAAAACTTCATTTAAGAATTCAACAACAATTTCAGAATTGACCTTTTCTACAATCTTCAATTCAAGCCATTTCGAAAAATAATCCACAAGGACCACAGCAAACATATTCTTCCCCGATTGGTAGTTGAAAGGACCAATGATGTCGATGCCCAATTTTCTCCAAGGTCCAAAAGCAAATTCAACAGGAGAAATGCCAGCAGAAATCGGTTTTACAGATTTGTCACTTAAAGAACACGGAGAACAGTTTCTAACCCATCTGTCAACCATGGCGTCCATACTAGGCCACCAGTAAAATTCTCTAATCCTTCTCTTGGTCGTAGACATTCCCATATGGCCTTCATGAGCCAAACCACAAATGGACTCTCTAACATTTTTTGGAGGAACAATTTTATCATCTCTATAGACCATGTCATCAATTACCATCAATTCATCTTTAACCTTAAAAAAGTAAGCCAAATCACCACTCAACTTCCTTTTTTTCAGGCCAACCATTTCTTAAGAAAACCTCAACTTTCCCAAGAACTTCATCATGAAGCATAGCTTTTGACCAGATACTTTCAGTAATAGGATTTTCCTGATCTTTCCCAGCAATTAAGTTAACATCACACAAAGTAAAAGCTACATCACACTCCTCAGAATGATTCCCGTTCGAACAATCACTAATAGGAAAACGTGACATGCAATCCGCATGCACATTGAAACGTCCAGGAACATAAACAACTTCACAACAATATTCTTGCAACTTAGCAGCAAGACGGGCGAGACGAGCAGTGAAAGTTCTACCACCACCAGCTGACAACATACTGACAAGGGGTTTATGATATGTCCTCAAAGTAAATTTCGTCCCCCACAGGAATTGACGAAAATGCTGTGTCGCCCAAGTACAAGCGAGAAGCTCTTTCTCTATCGTGGAATAATTAAATTCGGCATCTCGTAGAGTCCTTGATGCATAAGACACCACATGTTCACCCAAACTGTCCTTTTGCATCAAAACAGCACCTAGGCCTACGTTACTCGCATCCACGCAAACTATACATTCTTTATGGATAGAAAAAGGTTTAAGAAAAGGAGCATTGATAATTTTACCCTTCAAAGTGTCGAAAGAAACTTGTTGTTCTTTGCCCCAAAGAAACTTCACTTGTTTTTTTAACAAAGACCGCAAAGGGTGCACAATAGTAGAGTAATCTTTAACAAATTTACCATAAAATTCAGTGAGTCCTAAAAAAGACAACAATTGCTCTTTAGAAGAAGGAACAGGAGCATCAGTAATACTTTTGGTATGATTAAATTTTGGTTTTATGCCATCTTTTGAGATTTCGTGTCCTAAATACTCAACCTTAGGCTGCCTAAACTTGCACTTGTTGAATTTTAAAGTAAGCCCTTTCTTCTGAACATTAGTCAATACACACTGCAAGTTGTGATCATGCTCTTTAAAATTTTCCCCAAAGATTAGAATGTCATCTTGGAACGCGATGGCTCCTTTACAGTCAAAAAGAACCTCCTTCATTAAGCGCTGAAAAACAGATGCAGCACTGGCAAGTCCAAAAGGCATTCTCAAATACTGGAACATGCCCTCTGGAGTTACAAAGGCCGTTAATTTCTTTGACTCTTCATGTAGCTCGACCTGGTGGTAAGCACTAGCTAAATCAATTGTGGAAAAAACAGTGGCACCAGTAAGAGAGGAAATTAATTCATGGATGTTAGGGAGGGGATGTTTATCAACCCAAATCTCCTTATTTAGACTGCGGAGATCCACACATAGGCGGAGCTCGCCAGAACTTTTGAGTGACAAAACGATGGGAGAATCCCAGGGGGAAGATTCGATGGGTTCTATGATTTGTTTAGACACAAGATCTTCAAGAATTCCTTTAAGTTTCTCACGATAAGCTAACGGAACATTCCTGACTCTGTGCCTGACTGGAATAGCATTATCATTAAGAATGATCTTGTGTTTAAAATCCGAAAATTTCCCTAAAGTGTCTTTAAAAACTTCAGGAAAATTCTTTTTAGTGTTCTCCACAAAAAGTGTATTATCTCCCAAATCACTTACACTCAATACGCATGCGTCACCCAAGTATACTGGAGGATCAGCATTAGGGTCAAGTTTAATTCCAAGCACGCGTTGATGTGGCCACCCCAAAATAGCCACACCTTTAGTGGCCACATAAGCTTTCCCTTTAGTGTATCTATCTTCTATCTGAATGTCAGCCCAAAAGAAACCTTCAATGTTTATTTTCTGCCCAGTATATCCACCAGGTAAAATATCAGGAGGTAATAATTTCCTGTCACCCCAAAAACGTTTAAACAATTCTAGACCAATAATAGAATACCATGAGCAGGAATCAATCATTAAAAGAATAGATTGGTTATCAATTAAGATTGTGTAGGAAGGAAATTCCTTTTGTTCTGATTCATCTACAGACAAAATGCAGTTAAAACTATGTAGAACTTCTTCTTCTTCTTGTGAAATATAATTAACCCTTTGGGAAGAACGACAAACATTAGCAAAATGACCTTTTCTCTTACATTTGACACACACTCTATCCCAAGCTGGACATCCCCTGTAGTTCCCCAAGTGATTTGAACTGCCACATCTATAACAAGAAACATTTTTCCTGTAAGAAAACTTATGGTCAACAACATTCTTATTTTCAGAAAACTTCTTGTCACTATCTTTTTTAGGAGGAACTCTATTGGAATTGAATGAAGTTGTTTGACTCTTTACTAATGAAACTTCAGTCTCAGGAACTTGTGACTTCGGTGTTTGACCGCTTATCTCAGAGACAAATAATTCAGATTGTTCAATGCCTTTCGCAATATTAATTACGGCACTCAAAGAGGATTCTGTTCTCAACCAAAGTCTTTCTGGAATTTTTTTACTCTTAGTACGCATCATTATCTGATCTCTCAGGACTTGTTCGTAAGAAATAGTTTCAAAGGCACACGAACAAGCTAAAGAACGTAAGGCAGAAACATAATCTTCAATCGATTCATCTTGTTTCTGGACACGGGAATAAAACTTAAATCGTTCCATCACAGTATTTATTTTTCTGCCAAAACGAATTTTCATCTGTCTAGAAGCTTTTTCAAAAACATCAATCTCTCCAGCGTCATCTATAGGCGGTAGATTGTCAAATTCCTTAATACCTGCTCCACCAAGGCAATGTCTAAGCAGAGCTAATTTACGTTTGGCTGAGCACCCATCCTTTTCTAGGACATCAACGTAAGCCAAAAACATTGGGTACCATAAATCCCATTCAATGTTAGGCTCACCAGCAATTTGAAGGAAATGGGGTGGAGCAGCAATGTTAGACATTTTTAGAACAGGAAAAAGGATTGAAGCAAAAATAAATAAATAAATAAATAAATAAATAAATAAATAAATAAATAAATAAAATTCAATACCTTGTTAATTGTTCGTAAATGGTGACAAAACGCCAATTTATAAATCGGCAAATGAATAAAAAGAATGACGAAGATGTGGTAAAAGAGAAATGTTTCGTGGAAATTTCTTTTCCAAAAATCACAAAGAGAAAACAAAATCGCGGCACGTTGCTGACGTAATAACGTCAGGGAGGTGAAAGGGTAATACCCAGAGTGCACACCGCTACTCTCAGAAGCCGGAAATGAAGCTTGGTCACGGTCGCGGGATGCAAAGCAGTAGCGATTCTCTACTGTTGCTATGGAACAAGATGCACGGGCGTAGCGAGCACAGGATTCCGCTACAGTTCAAAGAATGCACCATCCAACGGTGAAGTAGCATAACGTAAGTAAAAAGGTCTCTTTCGTGATAAAAATCGCAGAAAACTCACAGTTGTAGTTTTCGGGACGTAGTTCATCCAACGAATAGCACTGCCCGTGTGTTTTCTTGCTCCAACCAAATCCAAGAAGTCTTGATGAATAGTTGCCCATGAAAAGAGTAAAACGAAAGAATTGTTATCTTGAAAGCAAGAATTTTAGTCTTTGAGAGATGTCACTAAAATAAAAATATGTGACAAATAAGGATGAAGTTTAAACGTGAATGCTGTCTTCAAATGCTTCTTCTGGGTTGTAATTAGTTTCCCAAACGTCGCCAATAATTATGTAAAGATGGGTCCACACGTAGAATTGCATGAAGAAGATTTAATGCAACAAGAAGACAACTTAACATCCACAGCAGGCAGGAGTACGACCAGATTTCATCCAACTGTAGCAGCACTACCCGTCCAGTACATTCTACATGACATGCCCACATTCCATACGTGACATCATATTAGAATACAACAGTCTGGATGGCCATCTAGGACCAGGTTGGGGTGGCGGTAGGGCTCCAATATAATCTAGCGTTGGATTATCCATAAATGGTGCTATGGTGAGAAGGTGAGAGGCTGCATCGGTTCCCTAGATAGGAGGTTCTAGAGCTATTTACTATGAGCACTTGAGGATGCACGTCATGAAACTTCAAGGTGTGGCGGACTCCTGGTGTCCAGAGCTAGGCAGGACCGTGAGTGGTAATATTCAGAGAGGTGCTGCATGCATCCAACTAAGACTTCACTGAGCAGTGTGGAGATCCTGGAGCAGAAGGTGTAGAGACCGCTGAGCCGTGCAAAGATTCCCCATGGTATTTCCAAGCCCTACGCCTTGCGGAGTGGTGTTCCCAGGCCCCCCCTTATAGCGAGATCAATTCCTCCTATTGGCCACAAGTACAGTTTGTTAATCACGTGAATGGCAGCGTCGCAGTGGAGTTGCTGAAGGAATTGTTGATTCACGTGGCATCCATCGTCGTTGGTACCTGGTAATGGTGAGGGAACCGGATTAAAAGGATGGACGAGTACTTGGTGAAGCGCGGCAGAAAGCATGGAATATTTGTGTTTAAAATCCTTAAGGAAATAGATTTGTGAAAAGGCGGCGAGGGTGCAGAAAGAGAGTTTTAGCTGACTGTGAGGGATAGGGTTGTTGCGAAATTAGTCTGGACATATCCGCAAAGTATTGGTAAATCTTGTGAAAAATTGAATACATCACCCCGGAAAGCTTAAAGCCCCACTTGCTTGAAAGGCAAAATAGAGAGCAGCACAGCAGAAGAATTGAGGACAATTGTCATTTCAAGTGACCAGAAATCTCGCTAGAAAAATGCGGTTTAGAGCATAATACTAAACTATATAGTAATATATATATATATATATATATATATATATATATATATATATATATATATATATATATATATATATATATATTTCTCTCAATGCAAGTCTAGGGAACCTGACCATGTGACAAAACGTGTCTTACTTGCAGAAAACTCTATCTGATGGCCGGATCTTCTCCTCGAGGAAGCGCAGATGTCCAATAGGAAAAGATCTCATTCATAAATACAACCCTGGCCTCATTATTCTTCTAAAGTCCCACTCCATTTGCCAGGTCTGAAAGCGAAGTGGTGCTTCTTGGAAATGTGCAAATTTACAACCTTGAATAACATGCCTTCTGGCCCTACTGGAAGCAAGAAAACTAGCAAGGAGACTCAAAGCTGCAGGAGGCTCAAACCTCTGTGAAACTCATTTATTTTCTGAGCTTTGTTAAATCCTTCACTCCCCAATTTCTTAATAATTATTTCTGTTCCCCAGTTGTGTTGTGTTCGCCACCTTGTCGGTGCGCCGGGACGCTCCTTCGCTGGAGCAGCCGTGCGCAATACAAATAGCACTAACATAACATAACATAGCATAACATATTTGCTTATAAAATGTTTATAGTTATTGGTGATATGTGTGAAAATGATCATACTTTGTTGCACAGGAATAGACAGTATGACACATTAATAGACACATAATTTGGTTATCACAATCTCCTTACAAGTTGATGAGAGGCCCAGAAGAATGCATCGAGCTGAGAAAGGGATGCATTCACCGTGTTCAGACAGGGAAGCACGCACCGAGCTGAGACAAGAATGCATGCACTGAGCTGAGAAAGGAATGCATGCACCAAGCTCAGACAGGGATGCATTCACCAAGAAGAGCCAGGGACGCATGCACCGAGCTCGGACAGGGATGCGTGCACCAAGCTGAGCCAGGGACGCATACACCAACCTCAGACAGAAATGCATGCACTGAGCTGAGACAAGAATGCATGCGACCTCAGACAGGGAAGCATGCACCAAGCTGAGCCAGGGACGCATGCACCAAGCTGAGCCAGGGACGCAAGCACCAAGCTCAGACAGCGATGCATGCACCAAGCTGACACAGGAATGCATGCAGCAAGCAGATCCAGGGACGCATGCACCGAGCTGAGACAAGAATGCATGCACCAAGCTGAGACAGGGAAGCATGCAACAAGCAGAGTCAGGGACGCATGCACCAAGCTGAGACAGGAATGCATTCAGTGAGCTGAGACAGGGACGCATACACCAACCTCAGACAGCAATGCATGCACCGAGCTGAGACAAGAATGCATGCACCAAGCTGAGCCAGGGACGCATGCACCAAGCTGAGCCAGGGACGCATGCACCAAGCTGAGACAGGAATGCATGCACCAAGCTCAGACAGGGAAGCATGCAACAAGCAGAGTCAGGGACGCATGCACCAAGCTGAGACAGGAATGCATTCAGTGAGCTGAGACAGGGACGCATACACCAACCTCAGACAGCAATGTCAAGGAACGCTCCCTTTTTAAAACCGGCTGTATGGTTTTTCAGGCCCGCCAGGGCACTGCCCCCGCCTTCATTTCCTCTCTGATCAACGATTATGTCCCGATCAGAGAGCTTCGCTCTTCTTCTTAATCCCTCCTGCAAATCCCACGTTTTAAACGTAAAAAGTGGGGTGGAGCCAATTTCTCAACCTTGGCTCCCACCTTCTGGAACTCCCTCCCTGACCACCTACGATTTGCCACACAATATTACTCCTTCCGCAAAGACCTAAAAACGTTCTTGTTTAAACAGGCCTTCCCCTTGTAACGTGTCCCTCCTTGCTCTGCGCCAGGTTCACTCCGTCCCCAGTTGCTGGACCCACCACTATAGCGCCAAGAAACCGTTCGGTGAACGCTGCGCTCTACAAATGTTTTAAATTAAAATTCAATTCAATGCATGCACCGAGCTGAGACAAGAATGCATGCACCAAGCTGAGCCAGGGACGCATGCACCAAGCTGAGCCAGGGACGCATGCACCAAGCTGAGCCAGGGACGCAAGCACCAAGCTCAGACAGCAATGCATGCAGCAAGCTGAGACAACAATGCATACACCGAGCTCAGACAGTGATGCATGCACCAAGCAGAGCCAGGGACGCATGCACCAAGCTGAGACAAGAATGCATGCACAGAGCTGAGACAGGGAAGCCTGCACCGAGCTCAGACAGTGATCCATGCACCGAGCTGAGACAAGAATGCATGCACCGAGCTGAGACAGGGAAGCATGCACCAAGCTCAGACAGCGATGCATGCACCGAGCTGAGACAAGAATGCATACACCGAGCTGGTACAGGGAAGCATGCACCAAGCAGAGCCAAGGACGCATGCACCAAGCTCAGACAGCGATCCATGCACAGAGCTGAGACAGGGAAGCATGCACCAAACTGAGCCAGGGACGCATGCACCAAGCTGAGCCAGGGACGCAAGCACCAAGCTGAGACAGGAATGCATGCATCAAGCAGAGCCAGGGATGCATGCACCGAGCTGAGACAAGAATGCATGCACCGAGCTGAGACAGGGAAGCATGCAACAAGCAGAGTCAGGGACGCAAGCACCAAGCTCAGACAGCGATGCATGCACCAAGCTGAGACAGGATGCATGCACCAAGCAGAGCCAGGGACGCATGCACCGAGCTGAGAGAATAATGCATTCAGTGAGCTGAGACAGGGACGCATACACCAAGCTGAGACAGGTATGCATGCCCTGAGCTGAGACAGGAATGCATTGATCGAGCTGGGACAGTGATGCCTGCACTGAACTGAGACAGAGATGCATGCACCAAGTTGAGACAGTGATGAAGGCACCAAGCTAAGACTGGAATGCATGCACCAAGCTCAGACAGGGAAGCATGCACCAAGCTGATACAGAAAAGCCTGCACCAAGCTTGGAAAAGAAAGCGTACACCAAGCTGGGACAGGAATGCATGCACCGAGCTAAGACAGAGATGCATGCACCAAGTTGAGACAGCGATGAATGCACCAAGCTAAGACTGGAATGCATGCACCAGACTGAGACAGGAATGCATGCACCAAGTTGAGACAGCGATGAATGCACCAAGCTATGACTGGAATGCATGCACCAAGCTGAGACCAGAAGCGAGGCCAGCTCCCACACTTGACAGCAGCCTGAATCCGAGCACAGCACAGCCAGGGTTGCTAGGCAGCCATGGGAGGGAGTACGGTGCCTGCATGGGTCACGGGCAGCCACTGGAGCGTCGACATCAGTTCAGGTGAGACAAAGGCGCCCGCACCAGACTGAGACAGGAATGCATGCACCAAGTTGAGACAGCGATGAATGCACCAAGCTATGACTGGAATGCATGCACCAAACTGAGACAGGAATGCATGCACCGAGCTGAGACAGGAATGCATGCTCCGAGCTGAGACAGGGATGCATGCACCAGGCTGGGACAGGAATGCATGCACCAAGCTGAGACAGGGATGCATGCACTGAGCTGAGACAGGGATACATGCACAGAGCTGAGACAGGAAAGCATGCACCCAGCTCAGACAGGGAAGCATGCACCGACCTCAGACAGAGAAGCATGCTCTTGCTAAGACAGCAATGCATGCACCAAGCTGAGACAGGGAAGCATGCACCGAGCTGAGACAGAGAAGCATGCTCCAGCTAAGACAGCAATGCATGCACCAAGCTGAGACAGGGATGCATGCACCGAGCTGAGCCAGGAATGCATGCACCAAACTGAGACAGGAATGCATGCTCCGAGCTGAGACAGGGATGCATGCACCAGGCTGGGACAGGAATGCATGCACCAAGCTGAGACAGGGATGCATGCACTGAGCTGAGACAGGGATGCATGCACAGAGCTGAGACAGGAAAGCATGCACCCAGCTCAGACAGGGAAGCATGCACTCACCTCAGACAGATAAGCATGCTCTTGCTAAGACAGCAATGCATGCACCAAGCTGAGACAGGGAAGCATGCACCGAGCTGAGACAGAGAAGCATGCTCCAGCTAAGACAGCAATGCATGCACCAAGCTGAGACAGGGATGCATGCACCGAGCTGAGCCAGGAATGCATGCACCAAACTGAGACAGGGATGCATGCACCGAACTGAGACAGGGATGCATGCACCGAGCTGAGACAGGAATGCATGCACCGAACTGAGACAGGGATGCATGCACCAAACTGAGACAGGGATGAATGCACCGAGCTGAGACAGGGAAGCATAACTCGAGCTGAGACAGGGTTGCATGCACCGAGCTGAGACAGGGACGCATGCACCGAGCTGAAACAGGAATGCATGCACCAAACTGAGACAGGGACGCATGCACCGAGCTGAGACAGGAATGCATGCACCGAACTGAGACAGGGACGCATGCACCGAGCTGAGACAGGAATGTATGCACCGAACTGAGACAGGGACACATGCACCGAGCTGAGACAGGAATGCATGCACCGAACTGAGACAGGGATGCATGCACTGAACTGAGACAGGGATACATACACCAAACTGAGACAGGAATGCATGCTCCGAGCTGAGACAGGGATGCATGCACCAGGCTGGGACAGGAATGCATGCACCAAGCTGAGACAGGGATGCATGCACTGAGCTGAGACAGGGATGCATGCACAGAGCTGAGACAGGAAAGCATGCACCCAGCTCAGACAGGGAAGCATGCACTCACCTCAGACAGAGAAGCATGCTCTTGCTAAGACAGCAATGCATGCACCAAGCTGAGACAGGGAAGCATTCACCGAGCTGAGACAGAGAAGCATGCTCCAGCTAAGACAGCAATGCATGCACCAAGCTGAGACAGGGATGCATGCACCGAGCTGAGCCAGGAATGCATGCACCAAACTGAGACAGGGATGCATGCACCGAACTGAGACAGGGATGCATGCACCGAGCTGAGACAGGAATGCATGCACCGAACTGAGACAGGGATGCATGCACCAAACTGAGACAGGGATGAATGCACCTAACTGAGACAGGGAAGCATAACTCAAGCTGAGACAGGGTTGCATGCACCGAGCTGAGACAGGAATGCATGCACCGAACTGAGACAGGGACGCATGCACCGAGCTGAGACAGGAATGCATGCACCAAACTGAGACAGGGACGCATTCACCAAGCTGAGACAGGAATGCATGCACCGAACTGAGACAGGGACGCATGCACCGAGCTGAGACAGGAATGTATGCACCGAACTGAGACAGGGACACATGCACCGAGCTGAGACAGGAATGCATGCACCGAACTGAGACAGGGATGCATGCACTGAACTGAGACAGGGATACATACACCGAGCGGAGACAGGAATGCATGCACCGAACTGAGACAGGGATGCATGCACCGAACTGAGACAGGGATGCATGCACCGAACTGAGACAAGGATACATGCACCAAGCTGAGACAGGGATGAATGCACCGAGCTGAGACAGGGACACATGCACCGAGCTGAGACAGGAATGCATGCACCGAACTGAGACAGGGACGCATGCACCGAGCTGAGACAGGAATGTATGCACCAAACTGAGACAGGGACACATGCACCGAGCTGAGACAGGAATGCATGCACCGAACTGAGACAGGGATGCATGCACTGAACTGAGACAGGGATACATACACCGAGCGGAGACAGGAATGCATGCACCGAACTGAGACAGGGATGGATGCACCAAACTGAGACAGGGATGCATGCACAGAGCTGAGACAGGGAAGCATGCACCGAACTGAGAAAGGGATACATGCAACGAGCTGAGACAGGAATGCATGCACCGAACTGAGACAGGGATGCATGCACCAAACTGAGACAGGGATGAATGCACCGAGCTGAGACAGGGAAGCATAACTCAAGCTGAGACAGGGTTGCATGCACCGAGTTGAGACAGGAATGTATGCACCGAACTGAGACAGGGACGCATGCACCGAGCTGAGACAGGAATGCATGCACCGAACTGAGACAGGGATGCATGCACCGAACTGAGACAGGGATGCAGGCGCCGAGGTGAGACAGGAATGCATGCACCGAACTGAGACAGGGATGCATGCACCGAACTGAGACAGGGATGCAGGCGCCGAGGTGAGACAGGAATGCATGCACCGAACTGAGACAGGGATGCCTGCTGGCAGAAGAAAAGAGAGAATAGACTGCTGAAGTCCAGCAACGAGTCGCAGAAGATTTTCTTACAAAAGAGAAGGTCAAGTAGTTCCAGGTAGAAGATGGGGGTTGGGTTAAGTCTGGTGGAGTAAAGAGATTTTGTAAGAGTGGGAAAGAACATGTGTGATAAGAACTAAGGGAATGTGAGAAATGTGTCCAAGTGTTGTTTGTAGCAGAACATGGTTTGGACTATGAGCACTGCTATGTTTAGGGTCCTAGGCCAGCGCAGAGGGGCCAATGACGCGCAGGACATGTAAGTGCTTATGAAATAATTTTGGTTCCTTATTTATGGCCCCTCCCATCAGACCACACGTTTTATGTATTCTATAACATATGTCAGGGGCTCATCTATCACCAATTGCCCAAAATAGGGGTATACTGAACAGAGGGGCGTCGCTTTGTCAGTAATATTGGGGGGACTGGGGGGCGGGTGAACAGGGAGGAACTTCAGATTTGTCGACGATCACACTGGTATATAATGCTAAAAGACATTATACGACCAGCAGGGGTGCATAAGAGGGGCTTAAGAGGCACTGGAAAGGGAGAAACACAATATTCTACAAAATAATCAACATTTTTTAGGGCTTTGAAAACAGAGTTGAGAGCGTGTGTGTGCGTGTGTGTGTGTGTGTGTGTGTGTGTGTGTGTGTGTGTGTGTGTCTCTCTCTTTTTCAGTGTCTGCATGCAAAAAAAATCCAGGTGAAATCCTACAGACACCTCACCATACCTGACTGAAAGTCGCTTTCCCCCACTATTAATCAGAAAATGCATTTACTAGGGGATGTAACACCCCACACACACACCCTGAAGCTGGCGGAGGGTTGCGGATCTTTTTTGGGAGCACCAGCTTATCCCCTCCCCGCCTGACCACATCCTCCTTAAGGGCTTCACGACAGCCCTCCCTGGCTCCCCCTAGTGATGCTGATGACACGTCAGGCTAGGAGATGTGCCTTCTCAGGTATAACTTTTACAATCCATCTCCCCGAAGCGAGGCCAGCTCCCACACCTGACAGCAGCCTGACTCCGAGCAGAGCCCAGCCAGGGTTGCTAGGCAGCCATGTGAGGGAGTACGGGTGCCTGCACGGGTCACGGGCAGCCACTGGAGCGTGGACATCAGTTCAGGTGAGACAAAGGCGCCCGCAGGTTCTCAGCCCCGGACACGCCCAGCTGCTTGGAAACTTGTTTTCTGCGCTCGTTGGGGCCGAAGCTGATTTTCTGCTTGGGTGGCGCGGGTCAGCGCCCGCACGGCTGCGAGCCTGGATGGGGGGGATGGGGGGGATGGGGGGGGGGGGGGGCACTGAGGGGCGGAGGGGGTGTTTGTGTAGTGTTGTCATGGTGCCTCGCATCCAGAGAACATGCTTCTCGTGTGTCCTGCAGTGTTCTCATGCAACCTTTAGCTCTAATGGACTGCGCGCCACGGCGAGCTGCCTCGTGGATTGGAAAGGAACAAGTGCTAATGCGGTCACAGTTTTCTATGCCTTGTAATGACCTCCGAAGGATGAAGGTCGGAGTCAACCCTGTTGAGGTGTATCAGAGTCCACAGATTACATACGGGGAGGGCTTGCAACAGGAGCTTAACCCCTTGAGTTATGTCACTAATTTAGGGTGTCAGCATATTATGATCGAAGCAGTCGAAGGGCATTAAAAAAAAGTATGGGAACTGTGGCGTTGCGCGCATTGGGGGCGGGCTGAGTAGCGCGGGGGTGGGATCAAAGGCTTACAAAAAACAGTAACTGTTTCAGTCTTTCACCTTCACGTCGCTACGTATAAAATAACGCAGGGCAAAAAAAAAGCAAGTCAAGGTAATGATTCTGAAGCGCACCGTTATGCGTCATGAAACTCCTATCTGTGAATGCACTGCAGAGGTCTCTGTGTGAAACCAGAGGGCCACAGAGTGAATCATGGTTGGTGAGGAGTGACTTGTGTATGTTTCCTGCAACGAGGTCCTAGTCTGACACTAAGGACTGTGAATATGGAAGTCCTCACTAAAAAAACTTTCCTAACACCCAGTATAAGAGGCTGCTACAAAATGAGTAACAAAGGTTTGATTAAAAAAAGTGCTTCCCAAATGTAGGTTTTAGTAATTCCTTGACTGTATGCAGTTAAAATATTTATTTATAAGGGTCTTTTAAAAGCACTCATGACAGCTCAGCTTGTAACTCCGTTACAATACCACTTCAAAAGAATAATCGTGAAGGTTTCAGTGCATCCATCAATTGAAGCCAATAACGGCTTCCAGGCGCCCTTTACATTTGCAGATTAAGCAGTTGCGCACATTTACATTTCTTTCAGGGAAGACGGCACCCTGGCAGGAAGGCTTGTTTAGCTGTCTGCCCCTCCCCCGGGTTCACAGCACAGGAGATACTGAAGCAGTGCAACTGTGGGAACAAACAGTCCTGAGACATTTCTTTTTCACAAAAAGTATATGAACTGTTTTTTTTTTTAATTAAAAAGTATGGCCACCTCGTGACCCTCATATCCCGCCCACTTGGACCACTGATTCAAAGAGGGGGACGGGGCAGACACTTAGCCACGTGTGCTACTGAAGAGCACTGAGTTGCAAGTTCTTGCATGTGTGTGTAGTTTGTGCAGTGCCATGTGTGAAAAGATATTTTCGGGATACTTCCGTGTATTCCGTGAGGCCACAAGGTTCATTGATTGGGCACTTCAGAATAAGAACAAATATGATGTTCCATGTCAGGAGCTAGGGCTTTTTGTTTTCAAACCGGTGCACTCTGGGACTTGCAGTCTTCATTGTGTCCAATTTACTTGACAGCAATGATTTTTAAATCCACCACCAGAAACCAATGCATGGTGTCCTGACATGAAACACCATAGTAACCCTACCACAAGGTCCGAGCTCGTGAGTGTCTGTGAGTTTTGAAGTCAACCCATCATTGGCGCACACACTCCAGGCGTGGCCTTGAAAGTATGTGAACATTCACCAACACCCTATTTGTGGCCATTCACAAACTCCTGTCCCTCCCGTTCCACCCTGGGAATGGTAAGATTTGCTCCCAGCAAAGGCATGAGTAGTTGTGTGTGAATGGGGCGGGCACACACCAACAACTGGCTTGTAAGTTAAGCGCAGGGGTTCTTGTGGGGGGACTGGATTCCCAAAAGCAGCCCTGGCCAGAATGCTTGGAACCCGCTCCGCACCTCTATCGCTTTAAATTTGTCCTTTTTCTCTCTCTCCTTCTCTCCTCCGTCTCTTACTGTTCAAGCCCCCCGTGTCTGCTGCGATTAAACCCGGGGACCTGGGGAAGGTGAAGCAGGCCTTGGTATTCAAACTGGGCCTCCCAGGGCTCCGGCCCACCGGGGAAATGCCCTGTGGAATAAAAGGCCCAGAAAGCATGAAATAGGTTTTCCTGGAGCATGCCTGGAAACCTGTAGCTGGTGCAGCCTTCTAGGCGTCCCAGAGGGAAGCTTTGGGAATTGGGGACAGTCATAAATCAACACCCGCGCGTACATCCGCGGAGGCTTCTCTGCACCTTTTTTATGGACCAGGCCCTGAGTCTCCGGGGTTCAGATTATTTCACGATATTGAGGATTTACAGAAGAACGCATTGACACTGGGATGGCTTCTAGGCACTATGACCATGTCCGATGCAGGACCAGAAAAAATGGCAGCTTCATGTGTAGTATTTATTGAATAACACGTTATTTATTCATTCTTGAATCGATGGTGAGGGAATATACCTAAATGTAAAAAGTAGAAAGTTCCGCATTGTGCGGGCTGAAACAGAAGAGGCCTCGCCTCCATCTCGAGCCCCCCCCCCAATTTTGAGACGTCCGTACGGTCAGTGGACGTCTCTATACATTTCCAAGTACCGCAGCCATGATGGTTTCTGTCAATGTAGGAAAAGTTTAGCAAACAGCAGACAAACTTTTTCAAAGTTTTTTTTTTCAAAAACAAACTTTCATTTTAATACATTGTTTTAGAAAAATAAAATATATACATGGAGTTGAGAGGTACTTAAAGAAAAGCCATCCAACCGTCCACTCTAAACTTGCCGGACGGTGGGATGGCTTATCTCAGTTGGCTGCACTCAGTCAGGCCGTTGAAGGAAGTTTTACACTGGCACTTTACTCTGTCCCCATGAAACTTGCTGTCTGCTGGACTCAAAATCAGGCAGGCAGACTTAGAATTGCATGCTACAGAGTACTCTGTCCCCCAAATTCTAAATCCCCCCAGAGGCCCCCCTAATACAGATCAGTACTGACCTGCTTCTCATGAGAACAGTCCATCCCAAACCTTGGTCATCTGGAACTTAGGGATCACAATATCACTATCCTTTTCGTTACCTAATTTCTTTATAACTGTCACATCTTTCTTCCACGATCTACCTCTCACTGCCTCGCATATCTGCCCCTGTTTCACCCCAGACAACTCTTTCCCTTTCACACTGTCAGCATCCCTATATACTTGGGCCCTGAATATCTCAACTCCTCTGTACCTCACCCCCCCCTCTCTCTGTCTCTCTCTCTTTCTCGCCCATTTGTCTGCACCTCACTGCTCTGCTTCCATCTCATAAGCTAGTCTCTCTCTGTCTCTCTCTTACTCTGTCTCTTACTCTGTCTCTCTCTTACTCTGTCTCTCTCTTACTCTGTCTCTCTCTGTCTCTCTCTCTCTCTCTCTCTCTCTCTCTCTCGGTCTCTCTCTCTGTCTTTCTCTCTCTCTCTCTCTCTCTCTGTCTTTCTCTCTCTCTCTCTCTCTCTCTCTCTGTCTCTCTCTCTCTCTCTGTCTCTGTCTCTCTCTGTCTGTCTCTCTCTCTGTCTGTCTCTCTCTCTGTCTGTCTCTCTCTCTCTCTCTGTCTCTCTCTCTATCTCTGTCTCTCTCTCTGTCTCTCTCTGTCTCTCTCTAATACACCTCCCCGTCTACCTATCTACCTCACCATTTTTGTCTGCACCTCACTTTCTGAGGGAAATGGATCGAAAGGGTGCGAGCAGATCCGCTGCTGGCGGGGAAAGAGGCCGAGTGCTGCGTGATCTTGACCTAAATAGGTCATGGCCTCTGCCCCCACGCCCCCACCGGACGTGCGTCACCGCTCTGACCCGGAAGTACTTCCCCCGGCCGGCCGCCCATAGGGCCGCCGGCCAGGACTTTTTAGCCAATGAGGGCGCGGTGTGGGCCGGGGGCCCGGGCACTAAAGGCGGGCTCGTCTAGCCTCGCCCTTTGTATAGGACCCGGATCCCCCAGCATGCCCCACGCCCGCTTACCCACCAATGAATCATAACCTTGAGAAAAGTGGTGGGTGTAAAAAAGGCCATGTTTAATAACAACTCATAAACATGACATATATGATTATTCAAAACATTAACAAATTATGAGCAACATTTATCATTTATTATTAAAAACATCTTTATCAGGTTGTATTATGTATTATTCAAATTGTATTCGCTCATAACTTCTTCTTCCTTCCCCCAGCACCAAGGGGCCCTCTGGTTTGCATCCCCCCAGGTTGAGATGCCCACGCAAGGTGCAACCCACCTGCGCCCCTGAGCGATGGTCCCCAGCCCTCGGGTCCTTGTCCGCCATTTCCAGGGCCCCACCTCTCATCCACCAGGCTGCCTAGGAGGCTCGTACCTGTCGCCCTAGCCTCCCCAGCCGGTGGTCTCCATCCCCCTGCGGAGAGCTTACCTTCTCTCCCCTCAGTGCTGGCATAGGGAGTGCGCAAGGCGGACTCCCGTCCATTTTGTAAGTCTATCAGTGGTCGAATGTCTCTTTTCCGCCACAAGGGAGACTAGGGCCCAAAGGTCCGTCGCCCTTCCCCCCATCAGCCAAGTTCGGCACAAAAGACCATATCTCTTTGATCCATGTGTCCGTGCCAGTGTCAGATAAATGAACTCCATCTTGGTGAAACATAGTTGCTCCTGAGATCATCCTGTGTGGGAGATGTAGCAAGCGGCCCTTCTCTGAGCACAACTTTGCCAGCTCCCCATTGAGACGTCGTACTGACACATTGAGGGCCCTCGCCCGGATTCCGTTGCCCCACCATTGTCGTGGGATCATGCAGGACCAAGCTATCCTGGCCTGTGGGAAGGTCCGCCCCAGCCAAGCAAATTCCGTGAGCAGTGCCTCTTTGACCGCTAAGCGTCCTCTGTCTACCATATCATTGCCGCCCAAGTGGATGATGATCAAGTCAGGGGACTTCTGTCCCTCACGTTCTCTGATGTCTTCCACGAGCCGCCGTAGGTGACGGATGCGCATTCCTCCCACACCGTGCCATAAGAATTCCATCCCATCCAGACTAGGTGGTTTCCGCACTCGCAGCTGTCGCAATCGCACCGCTGCCCGCCGCACGAACGAGTGTCCCAACACCCACACCACCTTTCTTGGCATACTATTAATCGGAGAAGAAATAGAAAGGTCAGACATGGGCATGGTATTGTATGAAGTCAAAGCAATTCAGGCCTTACGTATCGCCTATAGCAGTTGGATGACCAGCGGCCCACCTTCTTTACTGCATTGGATGACAGCCCCGCTCCTGCCGCCAAAGTAGCGGCCCCTATCCTGAATGAATGAGATGAGTAACCCGAATCCCCTAGCCCCAGACTTACTAAGGCCATCCGCAGCACCGCTTTGAATTGGTATTGCGAAACACAATCCCCCCCCTCGTGGATGAACAGGGCCTGACTCTTCCCCCCTGGATGGATGGCTAAGTACGACTGCATGCATGCGACCGGGCAAATAAGAGCCTCCGGCGCGGGGCACAGCTGGATCACTGCCCCTCTACCCAACTGGTCTGTCTTTGATTTCCTCAGGATCACCTCTAAAAACCCAGAGCCAACCCTGGTGTCTCCAAATTGAAGTCCCCCTTTGTGGTCACTGTGAGATGTTCCCACTATTTTCCCTAAGCGGAATGCCCCATAAAAAGCTAAGGAGAACACTGCAGAAAATAATGTGCCCTCGAAAGTAGAGATGCACAGTCTAGGGAGGACCCCGAGAATGTCCCTCAAGGTCCTAACATCTAATGGTCGCCTACCATCACGCTTGGGGCCCTCCCTCCTGGCCCAACCTGACAAAGCCCTCTTGACTACAAATGAGGTCCCAGGGTCATACAGTCCTGCTAATCTGGCGAAAAACCCCACAGCAGACACGTGAGCCCTAGCGTAAGAGAGTGACCTGCCCTGATCGCTTAGTTGCTGTAAAAAATGATACATTGCATGATCAGTGTGCCAACATGAAAAACCAGCCTCTTGGACTGATGTCCTGTAATACAAGAAACCCTGTTGATGTGCTTTCCGAGTGCGGTCACTCAATGAGGCACCTACCAGCCCCGCTAACGCGGGGCTCCAATCTTCCACAGTGATGGTGGGAACACCGTCATCCGGTCCTCCGCCTCGGGATGATACCTCTGGAATTCCTGCAGCTTAGAACGAGACAAAGCATCAGCAGCATGATTGTCAACCCCTGGAATGGGAGCTGCCTTAAACATCAGATTCAATTTCAAACATGCCAAAACCCAGGCGCTTCAGTAATCTCAACACATGTCTACAGGTCGCCCCCTGGCGGTTAATAGCCTCAACTACGGACATGTTGTCTGGCCAAAATATAACTGACCTATTCCTGAAGTGTTCTGCCCAAATGTCACCGCTACCACAATTGGGAACAACTTCAAAAAGGCCATGTTTTTTGTCAGTCCACTCTTATGCCACACCTCCGGCCATTCAGCCCCACACCACTGAGGTCCCAGGATAGCCCCAAAACCAATGCTGCCTGCAGCATCCGTGTACAATCCCAATTCAGAGCTAGACACCGGGGGAGAAGGCCAAACCACAGCACCATTAAAGTTCATTAGGAAGTCGCGCCAGACCCTCAGGCCCTCTCTCACCTCTGCCCGAAGGCGCACCCTGTGGTGTTTCTGTTTTAGGCCTACCATAGCTCTGGCTATTGATCTTGAAAAGGGGCGGCCCATTGGTATTATTCTCAGGGCAAAATTCAACTGGCCCACTAAGACCTGTAACTGGTGTAGGGTAACCTTGGATCCAGCCAACGCTGCCTCGATCGCCTGGGAAAAAGCCTGCACCTTGTCTGAAGGCAACCTACACTCCCCCACTACTGTGTCAATCTCAATCCCAAGAAAAGACATACATGTCGCCGGACCCACTGTCTTGCCCGGGGCCAAAGGGATATTAAATTCCTTGAACATGGCCACTAGTTGCTCTAACGCTTGATGACATGTTGTCGAAGCAGCTGGTCCCATCACCATGAAGTCGTCCAGGTAATGTACTACATCCTTGTGCCCTGTCCTGTACGAGAACAACCATTGGAGCATACAACTAAAGGTTTCAAAATACCTGCAAGAGACAGCGCACCCCATAGGCATACACCTATCAAAGTAAAACTGATGGTGCAACTGAAAGCCCAACAAGTGATAATCTTCCGGATGCACTGGCAACAGGCGGAATGCTGACTCTATGTCTGTCTTGGCCATGATAGCATGAGGGCCTAAGGTCCTTACTTTCTTCAAAGCTTCATCAAAGGAGGAGTAGGTCACCGAACAAAGAGCCGGGTCGATAGCATCATTCACGGACTCCCCTCTTGGAGCCGACAAATTGTGGATCATTCTAAATTGGCCTGGCTCCTTCTTAGGTACCACTCCCAGCGGAGAGCACACGAAACCAGGGAGTGGTGGAGCCGGGAAAGGGCCCGCCATGCCCCCCAGTCTGCGCTCCTTCTCTACCTTGGACTCTACTACCACTGGCTGTGCCCTGGCAGACAATAAGTTATTGCAGTACCCGACAGGCGGGACGCCCTGAGCTGGGATGCGAAAACCTTCGAGAGAACCCTAGGTACAACATTTTGGCTGCTGGCCGGTCTGGGTACTGATTCAGCCAAAAAATCAGTTTCCCAATATCCACAGGAGTGGGCAGCTTATGGCTGAGAAGGCTTAGTCTCTTTGCCCCCTCCTCCCCTTTCCTTGGACTTTTTGATGCATTTGAATTCAGGGTGGGAAGGATGCCCGCAGAAGGAACACGCATGTCTATATCTGCACTTCTCAGTGGACCAGGTGCACACTTTTTTATTAAATGCCCAACATGCCCCCCTCTTCTCTCCAGGCCCTCCCTGGGAGGTCCGAAAGGGCTGCCTGCTGCTATGTGGTCTGCCTGACTTGCCGTTCACACTTTCAAGCCACACATTGACCTCCACCTGATCCCAGCCCATTTCCGGGTCCTGCACCTTCTCCCACCTAAAATCCCTATCATAATCCAACCAAGCCGTGCCACCATGCGTCGTGTGCGCCTTCAAAATCTTATGCATATAGAATATCAATGACCCTGCTAACTCCGTTTTTTTCTCAATGACCACTGTCATAAACACCTGGAAACCAAAGAGCCAATTTGTAATAGATTCTTCCACCCTCGGTCTCTTGTCCCTATAAGAACTGTCCTTTCCTTCCCTGTCTTTGCTCTCCGCATCCAATCTTTTTGGCCTGATCAAAGAGAATATATCTACATATTCTCCTTTCCAAATCTTCTCCTTCATTTCAAGAGATATGTGAGTAGCCAGACGGCCTGGTTTAGATAAAACATAACCCTGGCCCCCTCCAGCCTTAGCACCCTCTCCGGGCTCATTGTTCGCGCCCTCAGGCTTACCTCCTGGAGGACTGGGAGCATTTGAAGGGGCCGAGACCACCGCTTGCGCCGCCGGTACCCTCAAGGACTGCGCTTTAACCAACAGAGCTAGCTGTTCCCTAATCTCACTGAGTGGGCCCTCCTCAGCTCTACCTGGGGCCCATGGCGCTACTGCCGCCGCTGCGTGCTCTACGGCTGGCAAGGGGGGCAAAATCGCTACACTCAGCAATGTCCCCGCTCCCCCGCCTCCTTGAGGTGGCTGCCCCTGGGTCAGGGCCCTTAATGCGCTTAGTATCTCGTTCAGGGCGCCCCCTGCCCCAGATTCCCCAGGTTGCACGGGGGGGGGGGGGCGCTCGCAGGAAGAGGAGCAGTCGCAATCGCTTTCCCAGGCACCACCGGGGCAGATCCCAGCGCTGCTATGGCCCCTCGAATCTCATCTAAAATCCCCCCAGTCGCGTCTGAAGCAGGCGGCACTACCGGGACACTAGGGGCGCTGCAGTGCGGTACCACGGGCAGCTGAGGTGAAGGGGGGGGACTATCATGACCACTGGCTCCAGAGGCACCCTCGCTGGACGGCTCGCCTTAGCACCTTTACCGCCCACTTTCTTCACCTGTTTGCTCTTGTGTGCATTCTGTTTCGGCACTCTTGGCTTTTTTACCAATGGCGGGAAGGCTGCCTTGGGCGGGACCCCCTGCCTGCGCGGGCGCTCTTCAATGATCGGAGCCTCACCCTCCGGCTCCGAGGGGAGCTCCTCCGCCTCCCCTTCGCTGCTCTCATCCTCCCTGTTGAATTTCGCTAGCAAAAGTGAAAGCAGTTGCGCATTTCGGGATCTTTGTCCTTGCGCTTGTGCCCCTGAGCCCTGGCCGGCATCTTTACTAACGCTACGCTGTTACAAGGCTCCCTCAATCCCGCACCTCAGACGCTTCCGCTTCCCTGCCCTGCCGGCGCTACACCACGTCACCAGGTGAAGGTGCCGGAGCCCCCTACCTACGCTCAAGGGAACTGAGAGTGAACGCGGACCCCGGAGACACCCCCTCCGCTGTACAACCAACAAAGGATGGGGAGGGAAGCAGAAAGGGCAGGAAAGCCTAGTCTCTGAACCCCCGCGCCTGCCCACAGCACAGCGAGCCCCGACACCTCACCTGACGAGCCGGTCGACGCTCTCTCCGCTGCGTATCACCTGCACCAGTCCGCCTGCCGGAAAATGCAGCAGCCCGCTCCTCCACAGGATTCTCCGGCACGTACGGCAAAAGGGGGCTCGACTACGGGGGAGGGGAAGCTACTGGAGCCAGGTCACACTAGAATTTAGAATTAAAGAATTCTTAAAGGCGAAGGGAAATGGATCGAAAGGGTGTGAGCAGGTCCGGTGCTGGCGGGGAAAGAGGCCGAGTGCCGCGTGATCTTGACCTAAATAGGTCATGGCCTCTGCCCCCACGGTCCCACCGGACGTGCGTCACTGCTCTGACCAGGAAGTACTTCCCCGGCCGGCCGACCATAGGGCCGCCGGCCAGGACTTTTAGCCAATGAGGGCGCGGCGTGGGCCGGGGGGCCGGGCCCTAAAGGCGGGCTCGTCTAGCCTCGCCCTTTGTATTTCACGATATTGAGGATTTACGGAAGAACGCATTGGCACTGGGATGGCTTCTAGGCACTCTGACCATGTCCGATGCAGGACCACAAAAAATGGCAGCTTCATTTGTAGTATTTATTGAATAACACGTTATTTATTCATTCTTGAATCGATGGTGAGAGGGAATATACCTAAATGTAAAAAGTAGAAAGTTCCGCATTGTGCGGGCTGAAACAGAAGAGGCCTCGCCTCCATCTCGAGCTACGCAGAGTTTATAAGCGCACAGAAGTCATGGAACAGGCACTGTTCTGGTGGGCGCGCAGGCGACTGGAAATAAGTATGTAGACTGCACGCGCTGATCAGGGCCAAGTGCCCTCAGGCCATACTGGTTTATGTAAACAGTGGTTCTGTTGGCTAAAAACTGATTGCTTCAAACTTACAAAATTAATTCTTACAGTGATTTGCCTAGTTGCAATCTTAGTTGCTCCATACAAAACAAATGCAAATCCAAACCAACAAAAAGGGTATAAACAAATTATTTTATGAATTAAGTTGCATTCATATGAACCCTGTTTCAATATATACATTACAAATCAAGTATATTCCATAAAACGGTGCATCTATCCAAGGTGATCGTGAAAATGGGTGTGCAGAGATATATTGTGCAGCATTGATACAGAATTAGTGACTTATATACATGTTAAGGTGAAAAGGAGCAGGATGTTGGCCAAAACGGTATTCAATTATAGTTATTCCCCTGTGTCACAACAGTTAGCGGGTTCCAAGCGGGAATACTCTTTGTTGGTCCAAGGGCTTGTGCCGTCGATGTTTTGACCCTAGTATTGCCCGATTTGTGGGTCAGGATGGGTCTTCATCAAGACTGGGGGGTGGGAAGGGAGTGATGTCGCCTCTGGGGACCCAGAGGGGGTGCACCCAGGCTTGACTTGTGCGGATTCTTGACGGTAATAAACTTTGTTCCCGTGGAGATTAGATCTCCTACTCCGAAGATAAGTAGGTCACTCAATTTCTTCTAGAAAGTCTCTTCTTTGGTGATCCAGCATTTACGGACTGACACGTTCATTTCCTTCTCGTTGTCAGCAGGACGAGAAGAAGCAAGTCATTCGTACTGCAGGCTGACAACGAGAAGGAAATGAACCGTGTCAGTCCGTAATGCTGACGCCGAGCGCCGACAACTTGCCGGACCCACTGCGCGGGTCCCGCTGCGTGGAGAGACTCCCTGTGGGGCTTTGAGGGGGAGCCCTTTTCACAACAACACCTTCTGGACACTGGCGGGGCTGCGAGCTGCCTAGCAGGGACTCCAGTGACCAGGAGTCCCTGCGTGCAACACCTGTGGCCGCTCTCCCTGCCGGCAACGCCCCTGTCAAGTGGAGTTAAAGCCCAGCGCCTCCCTTGGCCAGCGGGAAACTTTGAATCTTTCAGCGTGCACTGGGATTTTGCTTGTGAGCGCCGGCGACTTGCCGGACCCGCTGCGCAGGTCCCGCTGCGTGGAGAGACTCCCTGTGGGGCTTTGAGGGGGAGCCCTTTTCACAACAACACCTTCTGGACACCGGCGGGGCTGCGAGCTGCCTAGCAGGGACTCCAGTGACCAGGAGTCCCTGCGTGCAACACCTGTGGCCGCTCTCCCTGCCGGCAATGCCCCTGTCAAGTGGAGTTAAAGCCCAGCGCCTCCCTTGGCCAGCGGGAAACATTGAATCTTTCAGCGTACACTGGGATTTTGCTTGTGAGCGCCGACGACTTGCCGGACCCGCTGCGCGGGTCCGGCTGCGTGGAGAGACTCCCTGTGGGGCTTTGAGGGGGAGCCCTTTTCACAACAACACCTTCTGGACACCGGCGGGGCTGCGAGCTGCTAGCAGGGACTCCAGTGGCCAGGAGTCCCTGCGTGCAACACCTGTGGCCGCTCTCCCTGCCGGCAACGCCCCCTGCCCTCCCCTATTTTACTGGGCGGAGTACCCGCTGCGCGGGAGCGACCGGGGCGAAGACCGGGGCGAAGACCGGGCAAAGAGCGGGCCGTTTGAGGCCGTTCGAGTACGGCAGAGTACAGCCTAGGCCCACCCCCCCTGGCCGATTGGAGGGCCTTAAGGTAGGCGGCGGGCTTTGCACTTCCATCTCCTGCCCTTTGGTGCTGCTAAGACAGCCTAAAACCCTTGTAAGACTCTCTTCCATCTGTGCCCCTTGCAATGCCGCTACGGTCAGGCAAAGAACGATCCGTGCAAATCCACACTACCAAGGGAGTCGTATCTGGCCCCCTTGATGCATTTATTTCACGGGCTACTGGAATCCTGGAGAAGGAAATTGCCATGGTAGAGAAAAGACTCTCAATAGATCTTATTAGTGGCAAGCGTTCATCATTGGGGGCTTTAGCTACTTCTACCTCCCCTGCACCCTCCACTCCACATGCTGCCTTTAACTGTGTCCATACTTCCTCCACGGACGCCATCGTCCATCTAGAAAGTGTAGGGGCGAGTCCAATAGCCTGTATCTTGAAGGAAGAAAGGCACAGTATAGATGTCTCCCAATGTAGTCAGGGGGATGATTCACTGATTAGTGGGGGGCTCGATCCCAGCCAGCTTTCCGGATACCTTCCCCTTAATCACTCTAACAACTCTAACCCTGTTGAAACTACAAACCACCTTGCACCCAATCCTGGTCCTAACATTAAAAAGAGAAAGTTGGATTCCAGACTGTCGGGGGAGAGAGACAGGAAAATTCCTAAAACAAATGATGCCCAAGTCGAATGGAGTCAGGGGTCTGAGCTTCCTCCAGACCTTTTAAACCCTTCTGTACTCGCCAATATGCTATGCCCTTCCCTCTTAGCCTTGGGTTCCTCTAGTACTTGCCCCATGTGCCTTAATAGTGACGAAGTTCTGTTAGTAAAAATGGAGGCCATGTTCAAAACTTTATTACTACCTGTCCTGGAACGGACAAGGCTCATGACCTCAAAAATTGATAGCATGGAGGCTATGACTAATTCAAACCATGCTATGTTACAAACCTTACTTGGCACTAACCATACGGGTGCCAGCAAAACACAAACAGCTACTAAGGCCCCTGTTAGTAATAACATGGCAAGGGGTAAAGCACCATCTAACAAAACCTCAGGGCCAAACACTATCACGTCAAAAGGGGGAGAAAAACCAAATATCACATTTCCCAAACCAGGCACGAGCAACCTCACTCAGGCACCCAAGCCAAAGACAAAATCAGTGGATAAGCAAAATACTGGTGGGCATCAAAGCACGGGACCTCCCCCACAATCTATTACAAACCCTGCCCCCCCCAGCACACAAAGAGACCATCGCACTATCCGCAACAACCACAGGGAGGGGGGACGCAAAAGACTAACTACCCCTCGTGTTGATTTAGTGCCTGAAGCAGCTCAACACACTATTGTCCTGACAGGTGTTGCCCCGTTAAAACCAGGCAGCAAGGCGTCATATGGGGACCTTCGTAATAAAGTCATTTTCTGGCTAAATAAAAACCGCCCTTTACCACCCTCCTCTCCTACGGAGATATTATTTGTGAGGAGAGTAGATTGGGTGGGTCATGGGACCAAAGACTTGGAGGGTGATTGCATCTTAATTTCGTTCAAAGATATGTGGGTGGTAGATGCCATCCGAAGAGAACCTAGGTTTGCAAGACAGGGGGATGTTCAAACCTTAGCCCTATCATATTTCTACCCACATAGGCAAATACCCCCCAACCCTACCCCTTATTTCGTCAGGTTCCACCCGTAAGACACCCCCTGGCACTAACCCCTCTCGACCGTCAGCGCCCTTTCCTTTTTAATCACTTTGGCCCGCTTTCTGGCCTTGAGGCCATCGATTGACTCCACGATCCACCCAGTGAGCCTTCCCCTGTTAAAGCAGTAGCCCAGGAGCTTATTGGGCACAGCACGGCAAGCCCATACCCACTCTGTAACTCAGTAGTTGTGGGCGGAGGCCCAGAGTCTAGGCTACCCAATCTACCACTCCATAGAGATGCTCAAGAGACCATGACTAAGGATGATCCTATAGCTCCAATAGACCATGCCAGGCACATTGAGGTTAAAAATGATAGAGGGTATCCGCAGGCAGTTACGCCGCTTTCATCTTTGCAACCTCCCCCTTTGGTCCAATCGAATGACAACTTGAAAATCTTGTCCTGGAACATAGCAGGAATTAAGGCCCGCCTCGCCTCTTCTGACTGGTTGAACTTTGTGGACAACTACGACATCATCCTGTTGCAAGAAACCTGGGCAACTGAGCCTGTCTACAAGTTGGGTTTCATTAACTTTTTTAAACCTGCGATTAAAGGGGGCAAAGGGCGTGCCTCAGGTGGTTTGACGATTTGGGTGAAACAGTCTTTGGGTCTCCACCCAACTGAGCTCCCCGTTCAGCATCCGGATCTCCTCCAAATTAAACTAAGCAAAGACAACCAACGACATGTGCACATTCTTAATATTTACGCTAGAGGCCTGCCAGGTGGTCGAAGTCCGCCCTTGCTGAACATTATCGACTACAAAATCTCCGAAATGGGCAGCGAGAATGTCACTATCCTAGCTGGAGATCTAAACTGCACCATAGAGCCATTGTTTGACATGGGAGACACTTGGAGCATGGCTGAGGACTCTGTTTGGGACATCCCCGATCTAAAAGTGGCGAAGAGGGCAAAAGCTACAGAGGCGGCAGTGTCCTGGATGGCATTCTGCCTAAATAGGGGATTTCGTGCATGTAATGGCCGCTCAACCTCGGACAAAGAAGCAAATTGCACCTTCGACAATGGGCAGAGGCAGAGCCGCATTGACTATATTTTGTTAAATATGGAACATTGGCCGTTATTAATTGACATGGCAGTACTACAGCGCCCGGAAAGTGATCACAACCCGCTGTCATTGTCACTGAAACTACCAGGCCTAAAGAGACAAGAGGAGTCTACCGCCTCTTATACAGGGGATGCCCTATTAACCAACGATAGGAGGAGACTGAAATGGTCCCGGGTCATGGAGGATAAGTCTCTATGGGACAATGTTAATATAGTGGCAAATAACGTGTATAATGAGATGTCACAAATTGATTTGTTGGGGGCAGACTCTGGCTTGGCTAACAATGTTATGAAACTACATACTAGATGCTTCGACCAGTTAAAATCCCTTCTTTCCCTCCTGCGCCGAAGTGCTTCTACTAAAACCAATCCCTTGCCCCAGAAATGGTATAATAGAAAATGCAGGGAGGCACATTCGGCTCTTATCTTATCTATTAAATCACGGGATATGGCTGCAGTTAAGGTAGCCAGGCTCCATTATAGGAAAACCCTTCAGGAAGCTAAACGGGAGTGGGAAGATAGGTTCTGGTCTGATCTTCTGGAGGCGTCCACCTCAAACAACCCAAAAAAGTTTTGGGATTTAGTCAAATGGGGGAAAAATCCGGACTCTTCCACCCCGGCCAACAATGTGCCCCTTGAGGATTGGGTATTATTTTACTCTGCCCAATTCAGAGCTGACGACCCCAAAGCTATAAATCCCTTGGGCAGGACTCTCCCGTTGATTCCCCATGGGGAAAAAATAATCTTTTCAGTTGCTGAGGCCGAGCTGGCCCTGGCCTTGACACTACGAGGGAAAGCCCCTGGTATGGATTTGATTCCGGCGGACCTATTTAAATCCAACCCCGCCGTGTGGCTTCCGTATATAACTATGATAGCTAACTCCCTAGCCTACGGAGCCACAGTCCCGAAATCGTGGAAGGGAGCTGAGATAGTCCCGATTTATAAAAAGGGCGACAAGTCCATTCCAGGGAATTACCGCCCTATCAGTCTGATCGATTCGATACAAAAGATTATAGCACGTATGGTCTTAGGACGGGTCCAGGGATGGATCGAAACAGAGGGCATTCTATCTCCCATGCAGGCGGGCTTCAGATCAGGAATAAGCACCATTGATCAGGTGTTCAGACTCTGCCTGATCTATTGGAAGGTGGTTTGGCTCGGCGGCGGTACCATCTTTGCTGCATTCATTGATCTGAAGTCCGCCTTCGATCTGTTGCCAAGGGACAAATTGTGGGGTGTGTTGGAAAATTTGGGATGCCCATTAGAACTACTAGACCTCATTATTAGACTTCATGAGGATAACTATGCGAGGGTAAGGTGGGGTGGCCAGGGACAAGTGACGGAAACATTTCCCGTAACTCGAGGTGTCCGTCAGGGGTGTGTTCTGGCCCCAACACTCTTCCTCCTTTTTATTGATCAAGTTGTTAAATTCTTCATGGATACCCCTACTGATGCCCCAATGTTGGCTGGGATGAGATTCCCCCTTCTCATCTTCGCCGACGACACTTTACTCCTCTCAAGAACACGTAGCGGACTCCAGCGGGCTTTGGACCGCTTTGAGGAGTACTGTGCTATCAACAACCTGGTGGTAAATGTGGGGAAAACGAAGTTTATGGTTTTCACTAAAAATCACCCGGTTCGGAGCTCCGTGAAGTTGAACGGAGTTAACCTCAAGCAAGTTGATGCCATGACCTACTTGGGGGTTAACCTTGATAGCCGTTTGAGATGGAAAGACCAAATTAACATCCAACATCTCAAATTTGCAAGGCTGACTGGCTGCCTCGTTAAAGAGCAAAAGGAATCGACCACAAAGCGGGTTCTACCGGCCCTCAAGATCTATGATGTTAAAATCTCCACCGCCATTCTTTATGGCGCTGATCTTTGGGGCCATATGGACCTGCTCAACTTATTTAAAACCCAATGTAAGTTTCTTCGCAACTTATCAGGTCTTCCACAGTCAACCCCCTCGATTCCCCTCTGCCTGGATTTAGGGTCCCCTCCGATCAACGAGATGGCTAGATTTAGGCTGGTGGCCCTGTGGAGACGTATATGGACGTACCCAGATCTATCTCTTTTTGCAAAAGAATTGGCTGAGGTCAGGACTATCACTGGATCTGGGAAAATTCCATGGTTTTCTGCTGTAAAAACCATCCTTACTGATATGGGCTTAGAACATCTTTGGTCATCCCCCCAATCCAATGTTTTCCCCTCCAAACATGAGTTTAAATCCCTGTACTGGGCCTCGATCCGTCTAAAAAGAGTTTCACTCTCTAACAATAATAGCCTTACGGGCCGGTTTCTAACATTCAAACTTGACCTATTGCGAGAGCCCTATTGGGATATAATAACAAGACCGCTAGACAAAAAGCTGTACCATCAGTTTAGAGTGGGTTCTTTGCCTCTGAACTCTTTCTCAAACAAATGGTCCACAGGGTCATCAACCAACTGTAAATGTTGCCTAGGTCACAATGAATCCGAGGGACATTTTCTTTTTGCTTGTCCTAGATATGCTGCACCCCGAAAGAAATGGTTAAAACCTCTGTTTCAAAAATTACCATTTAAAACATCTGCGGAAGCCATTTGGGCGCTTAAGACCAACACCTCTGAACTCTTTGTTGTAAGTCTGGCAAAATATTTGGGCTGGGCCTGGCTCTTAAGGCTAAAACACATGCTATAGCTCCCTGGGCCACTCATACTGTCTCGTAACTTGATAGAATATGTACCAGTTTAAACCACTTGTTATTAGTATTTTTCATCTGCATCCTTTGCACATTTGGCAAAAGGGCTCACTGATAATGAACATGAACTGAAATGATCTTTTTTTAACATATCTCGTTGCTTTTTAATTTTATTCAGGTTTTTCATTAACTGATATTTAATACCTTTTTATTTGTTCTCTTTTTTGGTTTGCCTCAAATGTGTTTTGTATCTATTTATTGTTGGTTGTTCTCTTCTTCATTTCTAAACAGTCTTCTAGTTTAAGAATTTTGAATTGATCGATCACTTTTGTATTTTAATGTGTCTTTTATGATTTGTCAAAAATCGAAATAAAGACTTGAAACCTGAAACCTAGTATTGCCCAGGTTCTGAGGGATACTGGGTTACCCCATAGTAATTTACTATATTCAGCCCATAAGGAGCA